>NC_057804.1:36555103-36624903 GCF_018294505.1 Triticum aestivum | reverse complement strand
CGCATGGTCGGTTTCTCCAAGTGCAGTCCCACGTGTCAGTGAATAGGAAAGCCGAAGCGCGTTCCGTTTGCGTGAGCTGTGTGCAAGACCGAACGTGTGTGGGGTGCAATGCGACCATGATAGGAGTGTCGTGAGTGTACCGCCTTTTTTCCTTTTAAACTAGGTGCTTCGCCCCCTCAAAAAAAATTTTGTTGCTTCGCGCGATCCATCGATACTACTACTAGTAATCCGGTAATACCGACTAAAACGGCGCGGCCGTGTCTTTTCCCACGCGATATGTTGGGAGGTTGGCTTAGTTGGGTTTTTTAGGACGAGTAATGCTACACCTACATAATCCCAGTTATGTAATTAACATAATGTGAAACATGTGAGCTGTTGATTGTAGATTGGGGGGAGGGAGGGGCCCACCACCATGAAAATCAGGGGAGGAGAGAGAGAGGCAATTTACATTAACCCTTTCGTAGGTTCCCGTAGATGTAGAAAGATGTGAAATGCGTGAATGTGTAGTGGACGTACTATTGGAGTGCCTAAGATAATTTGTGTATGTATAGACCCTATGTGTTTATTTTATTTCGCATGTTAGATTTGTCTCGGTTCAATAAAAAGCAGAGTTGGTGATGATGGTGTGCCTGTTATCCTGCAATATAGGCGGTCCGATCTATATCTAACGGATAGGAAGGAAACTATGACAATTTACCCGCACTCCTCTCCACATTTGCAGATAAGCCTTTCCCTCGTTCATCCTTTTCTCCCACAAGATCTTGATCTTCCGTGCAACGCACGGGCATCTTGCTAGTACTCCTACAATATGTATATTATTGTGAAAGTTCATATACACCGGCCGAGATTAATACAAACATGACAAATTTTAATTACATTTCGAACTTTTATAGGACAGAAAAATAAAATAAACACGACCCTAAACCTATTCTACGGCGGCGGCCGATGTCCTCCATCTGCGATCTCTATGTACGGGGGCGGGGTTCAAGACCCGTGAAGTGAAGGTGCGGTCTTTGACGAGGAAGAGTAGAACACGGGATACAGACCGGCCAGTTGGCACACCATGCCCTGCCGCCTCCCATGCCCTACTCATCCTCGGAGGAGTCCCCGACCTCGGCGGTGCCAGATGTTGGACGGCGGCAAGTAGAACGCGTGGCTGACGGTGCTCCCGTTGTCGGCCGCCAGCGTGGCCACCGCTTGTGCGATCGCATCCGCGTCCAGCTACGCCGCTATTGTGTCGCGAGAGGCGACTTGAGCGAGGGCGGCGACCTCGAGCTTCATCCCCGAAGACAAGCTCTCCCGCAGAGCATTCGCACTTGCGGTCATGGCGGATGTGATGCCAGGTAGGAGGACGATGCGCTATGGTGTGGAGGTTAGCTGGGCGTTGCCGCTTTATGTAGCGCATTCCGGTGAGGCCAAGCGTCCGGGTGCGTCATTAAGTCGCCGGAGTTGGTTCCTCGGGCACCGAGCCTCTTAACAATGACATACGAACGGTCGACATGAACGCGGGCAGCTGACGCCAGCTGGGAATGCACCGCGGGACGGCGCGAGGGGACGATGGTTTTGGTGTGCCAGGGTAGTCAGCTGCGGTCATGACAATGTTGGAGATGCCCTTTGCTCACATGCGATCCACACATGTCATTGAAAAAGCAAGACGACCCGGCATGGTCTTAGGTCCAAAGGATGCAGTTGGCCGCGCTACACCACTCCATGGACGCGTCGCGGTGCCCCGTGCATCCTCGACGAGCCGGGTGTTGGGGTGTGTTTGGATTGTGGCCAAAGTGCACCTTACCAAAATTTTGGTCATGACCCAAAGATTGGTCTTTGTTTGGATGGTTGCCATTTTTTTGGCATGCCAATAAACTCTAGCCAACTCTAGTTCATTTTTCTTGCCAATGTCGGCCAAATCATGGGCAACCAATACCTCAACAAAATTTTTGGTCATGACCCAAAGATTGGTCTTTGTTTGGATGGTCGCCATTTTCTTGGCATGCCAATGAACTCTAGCCAACTCTAGTTCATTTTTCTTGCCAATGTCGGCCAAATCATGGGCAACGAATACCTCAACCAAAATTTTGGCTACCCAATGCTTTGATGGGGCAACCTTGGGCACAAACCAAACATACTGTTGGTCGTGCCACAGCACTAACGCCACCCTCGGCACACTGAAACCGACCATGTCTAGCGACGATATGAGCGTGTCGCTCACCGCGGTCGCCGTGTCTAGAGGCGGTGGTGGAGTTGCGCCCCGTTGTTGGCCCCAACGACCCACATGAACGGTTGTCGGTGGCGAGGAGGTCGTGGACCAGCTCCTCCATTGGACTAGTCTGCGCTATGTCGTCCCGAGGGTGTGCCCCACATGTCGGTTTCCCTGTTTTCCCGGCCATATTCGAGCGTCAGTGCTCCGCGTTGCACATTAGGCCTTTCACTATGTAGGCCAAGCGAGACAACTTATTGTTTATTTGAGTCGTTCAAGTATAATCATGTGGCGTTTGCTTATTTCTCATTCCTCTCCAACCCTCTTCTCCATCGATCATGTCGCCCTCCAGTCGAGTCCATCCTCCCGCATGCCTCATTTGAACATTCCGCTGAGTATCATTCGCATGTACCCACCCTAGTCCTCTTTCAATAGATCTCCGGACCCCGAGATGAAATCGAGAGGGAACGAGTGGGGGCACGTGATACCTAAGGCGGATTCAAAATTTTGAACCGGTGATCATAACTTGCGCAAATCATATATAAAGGGTATTCAATGTTTGTTTCGTTTTTGAACGTACAATATACTCCCTCCTATCCTTTCTAGTTTACATATAAGTTTTATGTGTAGTCAAAGTATCTCTACTTTGATCAAAAAGGTATCAACATTCAACAACGCCCAATCAATATTGTTAGATTCGTACGTACTCCTAGATTTGTACTCGAGATGGTTTCCAATTTGACTATTGACAAGATTAATAGTACATGAGATGTATAATGTGAAAATTATATCATTGGAAACTCCTTTCACATACAAATTTGACTGTATGCTTTGTGTAAGTTGCATGTCATATATTATTACTCTAACATTTGGTCAAAGTTAGCCTCGAAAAACGCATTAGGCCCTGTATAGTAAATGGAAGGAGGGAGTAGTAGTGGAAGTGGATCCTCTGACGTAGGTATCCTTGCCTTACCCTCCCTTTCAGTCACTTACTGGTGGACCCCATGCTTGCTAGGCCCCGCATGTCAGTTACTCAATGGGTTCGGCCACGTCAGGGGATCATCATCCGTACTATACTCCCTCTATTTTTATTTACTCCGCATAAAACAGAGGGAGTGGTAGTATAATAAATGATGCAGGCGGGGGAGGGGGAGGGACGTCGGTTTGCTCTCAATTGCGGTCCCACAAGCGAGCGAAAACGCAAGACGAAGCGCGTTCCATTCGGTGAGTGACGTGGAGGGTCCAGCGCGCCGGGCTGCAACGCGAACGTGACAAGAGCGATGTACAATCAAAACCGATTGAACAGTCGTCACCGGAACCACTATTCACACCATAACCTTCGCTACTCGGCCTACGCCACCCACTGCCCTAAAACCACACCAAATCTCCAGCCCATTCCCACACCTTTCGATCCCCTAGCCAGCATCAAGCGTCCCCTAGTTCGCCAGAAAGCCATGGTGCACCGCAAGATCACTTACTACAAGATGCTAACGCCGGAGCGCCGCGCAGAAATCGCGGCGGCGGTCGGCGCCATAGACCTCTGTTCCCAAGCTTGCTTTGTGGCAGGCCAATCCCCGAGTTCTCTGGAGCCAAGCTATGAGGAGGAGGAATCCGATCCAATGTTCATGGCAGAGTTCGCGGCGCAGAAGGCCCCTGATGGGTATGAGACAATGGACGTCGACTTCGTGCCGGCGTCCGAGTCCCCCACGGTGCAGGCGGACCAGCGGTTCAACATGGCGATACTAAAGGAGGACCGGGAGGCAGAGGCTCAACTCGACGCGGAGCACGCGCATGCCGCTTGAAAGGACATGCGGTGCCCCCATGTGTGGTTTTGGTAATTGATGACACTCTCTATGGACTAATAGTTGCATTGAGTTATATTTGAAGGATTTGTCCATAGGCTCTTCTTGAAGTCCATGTGTTGGTTTCAAGGAGTTTATGTGTTGACCAAGGTGCTATTAAGGAATTATCCAAAGATTGGTTATGTGAGTGTTGTGCTTATTGCAAGCATGTCTTGAAGAAGAAGATTGTGTGATCATTCATGTTTACCTACAAGACATCATCCAAATGAAGAGAGTTGGAAAGATTCAAGGTTGATCAAGACTAAGTCAAGAGTGAATCAAGTTGATCAACTCACAAAGCATAGAAGATGTACCGAGAGGGATCAAGTGATCCCATGGTATGGCAAGCATTGTCCATTGCACTTTATGTACTAACCCATGGTCTATGTGAGAGATCTATGTGGGGTTAGGTACATTTCCATGGGCTTGCGTCAAGAGAAAGATATCATACAACCCATGGAAAGATTAACATCAAGTGGTGACCGTCATCAAGATTGCCGTGTGCAAGTTGAAGTGTAGCATCATGAAGAGATCAAGTGCTTGAATCTTGCCATCCATTATGGTGTCAATGGACTTGTTAAGATGTGCCGAAGAGTGGCTCGCCCATAGTGGACTATGGGGGAGCAATCATCTAGTCTTCATCGAGCCAACGCAATCAAGAAAGGTGGTCCAACTTGAGGAAGTCAAGATCGTCATCATCTAGCTCAAGTGGACCATGTGCAAGGCAATGGTTTTCCCTTGATAGGTTTTCTATTTTACCGGTCTCGTGGTGGTAGTTGGGAGACCGGGTTATAGGATCGTTTGTCGTACTATCAAGGGGGGCTCTCAAGTTGGTATCTTGATTGTATCATTAGCAGAGAGCTCAAACCATTGCATCCTTGCATCATGTTTCTTGGTTCTTGTTTGGTTCTATTTATGAGTATTAGAGCTTATGGTCATCTTGATGACAAGCTTTAGTTCATCGAAAATGGAGTTCACATGCGTCTTCTATGATGTTTTCGGTGTTGGAGGTTTTACCGGTCTTATCCGATGAAGGGTTCTCACCATTTTATTATGGGAGTTTTCTCATTTGCTTATTCTTGACATTTCTACCAATATTGTGTTAGCCCATGTCGTTATCTTTCCAACAACTTGGTTTCGTTGAATTCGGAGTCCGTTTGCAAAAGTTGTGGCTGTTTTGGTAAAGGCTGCAGCGGTACTACCGCGACTAGAGCGGATGTAATTTTTTACTACCGCTCCAGAGCGGTACTACCGCGGCTCCTTAGCGGTAGTACCACTCCAGAGCAGTACTACCGCGGATCCTAAGCGGTAGTACCGCTCCGGACCAAAATCTCGTGTTTTGCTCAGCGGAAGTAGGCACAAAAGTATTTTTTAGTACCACTCACAAGCAGTAGTACCGCTACCATTTGCGGTAGTACCGTGAGGTCGAGTGGTAGTACCGTGAGGACGAGTGGTACTACCGCTCCGACGGTTCTTCTGGCCTTTTTGCCTCCTCACTGTTGTGTTTCAAAGGGGTACTACCGCCCTAGCGGTAGTACCACTCTGTGCGGGCTGTGAGCATAACAGTTAGATTCGGGAGCTCCTATAAAATGGGGTCTTCTTCCCCATTCAACCTTATCCTTTGAGCTCGTGTTCTTCCTCCATTTTTGACCCTCTTTGAGCTTGCTAACTCTCAATTCCTCCTATGATTCTTGCTAGTTCTTGAGGGAAAAGAGAGAGGAGATCTAGATCCACGTTGCCACCAATCACTTTCTCCTCTAAGTGAGGGGAACCCCTTGGATCTAGATCTTGGAGTTCTTCGTGTTCTTCTTTCGTTCTTACTCTCATTTTCCTCCCTAGCATTAGTTGCTTTGGTGGGATTTGGGATAGAAGGACTTGGGCACTCCGTGTGCCCTTGCCATTGCATTTGGTGCATCGGTTTGAGTTCTCCACGCGATACGTGGAAGTTACAAGTTGAGAAGCTTATTACTCTTGGGTGCTTGGTGCCCTTGAGCTTGTTCCTCTTGGGTGCTTGGACGCCCTAGACGGTTGGTGGTGTTTGGAGCTCAATCATTGTGGTGTAAAACTCTGGGCAAGCGTCGAGGTCTCCAATTAGGTTGTGGAGATCGCCCCGAGCAATTTGACGGGTACCGGTGACCGCCCCCAAGGGTTGCCAAAGTGTACGGGTTCGGTGACCGCCCCCAAGGGTTGCCATTTGTACGGGTTCGATGACTGCCCTCAAGGGTCCCTTAGTGGAATCACGACATCTTGCATTGTGCAAGGGCATGTGGAGATTACGGTGGCCCTAGTGGCTTCTTGGGGAGCATTGTGCCTCCACACCGCTCCAAACGGAGATTAGCATCCGCAAGGGTGTGAACTTCGGGATACATCGTCGTCTCCGCGTGCCTCGGTTATCTCTTACCCGAGCCCCTTTACTTATGCACTTTATTTTGTGATAGCCATATTATTCTTTGTCATATATCTTGCTATCACATAGTTGCTTATCTTGCTTAGCATAAGTTGTTGGTGCACATAGGTGAGCCTAGTTGTTGTAGGTTTTGTGCTTGACAAATTAACCGTTAGGTTTATTCCGCATTTTTTCAACCTAAACCGTAATTATTTTAAAACGCCTATTCACCCCCCCCCCTCTAGGCGACATCCACGATCTTTCAATTGGTATCAGAGCCTCGTCTCTCTTTGTTGGGCTTAACCGCCTAGAGAGTAAAGATGTCGACTAGAGGATTAGGATTCTCTGACACTCTTAGTTTCGATGGCACAAATTTTGATGTTTGGGTAATTTGCATGCTTAACCTCTTTAGGGTCATGGACCCAAATTTAGAGCGAATTGTAGAGATGGGTTTTTCTCCTCCAAAGGATCCCCAAAGATTATCTTTAGAGGATGATAAAAACTATTATCTTAATGCTCAAGCTTCTAATGTGCCTTTTGATGCTTTGAACAATGTAGTTATATTTCAACTCATGCCATTCCGGGATGCTCATGAGTTATGGACAAAGCTTCAAGATAAATATGGTGTGTCCAAGATTTGTGGGGATGGTTGTTCTCCCTCCACCTCCGGTCGTATAGTATTCTCAACTTCTTCTACTTCACCTACATGTAGTTTGCCACAAGGTAATGATATGGTGAGTAGTGTTGGTCATTGCAATGATGATAGTATTCTTACTATGGATGATCCTTCATCACTATATATTGCAATGCTCCTTCTTTGGGCTTTAGCACTTCGAGCACTCCAAATGTTTCACATGCTTGTGTTGATAGTCCTGGCATATCATGTAGAAATTGCTTGACTAAATCTCATGATGATATGCTTGCTATGTCTTGTTGCCATGATAAAAATGCATCTATTTCCTCGAATTGTTGTGCTAATAATGTAGAGGAAACCCAACACTCCATGGAACAAGATGTGGTGTTTAATGGTGCCTCAAGGGATCCTACATCATCATCTATTGCGTTTTGCCTTATGGCTAAGGCGTCAAAGGTATCTCCTACTTTGTACCCCAATATGTCTCTTGATGATGATGTTGATGGTAATGATGATGAGGATAATGATGAAGAGAATGATAATGTTGCCTCCTTAAAAACTAAGGGGGAAATGATTTTTATAGCTCTTCATAAAAATAAAATTGCTCGTTCCAACTTCATGGAAATAATGTCCATTGCCATTGATGGCAAGAAATACATTGAGGAGTTGGAATCTCAACTAGAGGAGCATGAGGTCACCATTGATAAAATGGAATCTCATGGGCGTGATTATGCTAATGAGATTGTGGACCTCTCTCAAGCTCTTGAACTTGAACAAACCACCAAGGAATCTCTTGAGGAGACTTTTGCTCTAGAATTATCTAGAGTAAGGGAATCTCGTGATAGAGCTCTTGAGGTGGCCAATGATTTTGAAACTAAAAATGAGGAGCTTGAAGTTGCGCATGCTAAACTCCTTGAGGACTTTGAGCACCTCGAAAATGGCTCAAGGGTCATTAAGAGTGAGCTCATCAAACTCACCGAGTCTCATGCTCAACTTAAAGCTTCATATTTAAAAGACCTTGCCAAGTTTTCTTCTCCTCTTATTGTTAATGATGATGCTTGTGCTACTAACTCTATTTCTTGTGAAGCATCCTTTTTAAAGGAGAATGTTGAGCTACGGGCTCAACTTGAATCGCTATCTAGCAATTATGGGAAATTGGAAGAAAGCCATGAAAAGCTCTCAAGATCTCATGATGATCTTCTAGTATCCCATAATATGCTAAAGATAGCTCATGAGGTAATGATTGATAAGGTAACATCTAGTGAGCCTCATGTGGATATTAGCACTGCATCTAGTCAAAGTGCTATATTGCCATGTGCTAGTCCTTATAATTCATCTACTCACAATGTTGGTACATCTTGTGATGAATTGCTTTCCTTGCCTTGTTACTCTAACGTTGAAGCTTATACTTTCTCTAGTACTTGTGTTGAGACTAACCATGTAGAGGAAATCAAAGAGCTCAAGGCCCAAGTCACTTCTTTGAAGAAAGACTTGGAAAGTGTCATGAAGGGAAGGCCACACTCAACAATATCTTGAGTGTGCAAAAAAAACCAATGAAAAAGGTGGACTTGGATTCAACTCCAATAAGAAGAAGAAGTCCAAGATGAACAAAAGGAAGGGCCAAGAACAAGTCAAGAATTCGGCCAAGATTGTTTGCTTCAAGTGCAAAGTCAAAGGGCATCATGTTAGATCTTTCCCATTGAAGAAGAAGGCCATTAGTGTCAAGCAACAAGGGAAGAGGGCACAAGTTCAATCTCATGCTCAACATCAAGTTGAAGAAAGGCCTCTTCCCAAGAAGACTCAAGTTAATGCTTCTCAAATTGAGAAATCAAGTGAGAAGAAAGTGAAGAGTAGACGTTTCTACTTATGTCGTGAGAAAGGTCACGTCGCTTCTTCATGCACTAGTGGTAACTTATCCAACCCAATTATTATTGATGATATCTATTCTCTTGGTAAGGATAAGGTTGGCAATGTGTTTGCCAAGTTTGTTGGTACTCAAAGTGGTGTCAAGAAAAGAACCATTTGGGTAGCCAAACCTATTGTGACTAACCTCTTAGGACCCAACTTGGTTGGGGACCAACAAGCTCAAACTTGATCAATAGGTGTTGTTGGAGGGCATTGGAGACTTGGCTACATTATGAAGAATTAAGGGGACTTCATCACTCTTATTGTGTCAAGCCAAGTCAATTGAATCATCAAGTTTATATCTTATATCCAATGTGCCTCCTTGCAGTAACTTGTACTTAAAATTGCTTACGTTCAAAGTTACTTGCCCCCTTGCATGTTTTGGTTTTGTTCCTTGCATGTGTTTGTATATGTTGTGATTCCAACTTGCTTATCTTGAGCAATCAAGTATGTGTGTGTGTTGGTTTGCACACCATGTACGTGTGTGTCGTGCGTTGAGCCTTTATGCTTCTTGTTTGTATCCTACTTGGCTCGTGTGAGAGATTAATGGAACATCCCATTTTGGGGGAGTGATGTGCTTTGTGCACCTCACAATCCTATAAATGTGTGTATATGAGGAATACCATCTAGTATTGATATTACAAGATTATCTAGTCGCTAGGTGGTATATCGCTCATGAGAAATTCAAATTCTAAACAGTCCATTAATTATCTCTTGTTTGTTCCTCTTATTGCCTCTTGTTAAGTTCTTATTGGTATCACATTATGGGGGAGTAATATGCTAAGTGCATATTACAAGCCTAGAAAATGTGTACATTTGAGATATTGTCTCCTAGAATTGATATTGTAGATTATCTTGTTCCTAGGTGGCATGTTAGCTCTACAAGTTGCAATTTGCTAGTGTTTGGTGTGAAGATGATGTTGGATATCCTTGTTATCTACCACCGGGAATTATTTCCAAATACTTCTTGTCTTTGACAATTGGTAGTCTTATGTGTGGTAGAATTTGTTGATCATCTTTACATTGGCTTTTGTTTTACTTGCCTTTTCTCTTGCCAAGGTTTGTGTCAACTCCAGTTGTCTTCCATACCACTTGTGGATCTTGTTTATTTCTTGTTCTTGTCTAGGGTTTTCTAGATATAGTGAAAGCGGTGATCCCACCTTGTGCATTTTGTATTCAAATACAAATCCTATATAATGCACAACTCATGGGGGAGCTATTCTATTTTCTTTAGAACACTTTTCTTGTGATCCTTATCAAGTGCGTTTTGGTGGAAGGCAAGCCATTTCTTTTTGGTACTTTGTGCCATCATGAAACTTTGTTGAGAGCTTGGTTTGTTTGGAACCATCCTCTCTTTGGGAGTTTGACATCTTTAGTTTAGTGTCTATAAATGGATATCTCATTCCTTGATGTATCTTTAATGATATCTTCCAAGTGATGATTTCTCCATTTGGTATCCTTTTCACTTGGCATTTCTTTGTATTTTGGTTTCGGGTTTTGAAAGTCTTGAGCATGCATGTTTGCTTCATGTATTTCACTTGGCATGCTTTCTTTCTTTGACTCAATATATAGTGGAAACTCCACCTAGTCTCAATTGGATGAGATGTGCATGAAATTCATTTTCATATCTATATGCACATATTTATGTGGAGTTTGTTCTATGTATTGGTGTTTCTAACTATTTGGTCCCGATGAGTTTGGGTACCGTTTAGTTTGTGTTGTTCTTCTAGGAACATTTGGAGATGCATTGGATGCTCGGCTCACTCACAAGGAAGGTGTTGTCACCATGTGCATATTGGAGTCAAGCTAGGATGATCAATGAACTACTATCTACCTTCAATTGGTATCTACTACATCCTTCCAATGATATCTCGGTAACAAGTATCTATTCATGCTTTCTCCTCTAGCATTCAACCTTGTGTAGGTTGCATCTTGGCATGATATCCATTTAATATCTTGTGATACTTGTTTCCTTTCTCAAAGCATCCCAACGATGATCTCTTGTTGCTATTTGTGATGCCTTTGATGGATGTGTGTTTGGGCTTCATTTATATACAATAAGACCATATCTAGCCAAGTGCTATGCTTTCAAGCAAATATCTTATTGGTATATTTATGACTTCCTTGTGGATATCTTGTTCCTTCGTGTTGTAACTATTTTGGGTGTACATCCTTCTTTGTAGATATATATATCATCATGATTTTGTCTACATAGAACCTTATACACTTGAGAGAAATTACATCTCTAGTTGATATCCTTTCTTTCACGTCCACCTTGTCTTTCTTATGTTATTTCTTTGGTGGCTCCGTGAAAGCTTTTGCCTTGAGTGCGTGTCCTCTATCGTTGCATCTTGTTGCACTCTTGTGTGGTGAAGATTATTTTCCTCTTGCTTATCTTTACGAGGTTTTTAATTTGTATCCCTCGTCTTGATGAGCCTCCCCCCGTCTATCTTCACCACGGGTTGTCACAAGCATATGTTCTCTTTTGCTTATTAGTAAGCTTGTGAACTTATTTGCCAGTGTGTGTGGGAATGATAGGCCTTGCACCGTGTGCCTCATTCTTTCAAGACTATGTTGATGCTTAATGCTCATCCTAATTTTAGTCTTCTCAAGTGCTTCGCCATGACTCACACACATCATTTTGGTTGAGCCTATTCTTAAGTTGCCTCTTTTACATGTTGCTCAACCATGTGCTTGCTGCAAGCGCTAGGCTTTGTTTCCTATATGCTCACTTGCACTAGATGTGAGTTTCTATTGATTTTGGGGGAGCTATGATCCTATTTTGTGCACTTTGTATTCAAATACAAAAATTCTTATGTGTGCACAAATCATGGGGAGCTTCTCTAGTTTCTTTAGAACACTCCTTTGCGCTTTTGATAATATCTTTATTCTTGTGGCATGTAGGATCATTGGTCTAGTTGGTTCAATTGATATCCGCTGATTGCTTGCTTTAATTGGTATCTTCTGATTGCTTGTGTCTCTCTTTGTTATGTCTTTGTGGCATATCTTTCTGTTGCAATCTTTGTGGCTCAATATAGTTTGTGTTCCTCCAAGTATTTACCGTTGGATATGTGTATTGCATTCCACTCTCTTGTGGAGAAATACACAATTTATGGAGGACCACAATTTATATTGGCCTTCTTAGCTTTGCACCCATTTTGGCAATCGATCCCAATGGGGGAGAAGTTTCATAGAGTTTTGTGGAGAAGTTTACAGAGTTATCTTCTCTTGCTTTGGTTGTGTTCCTTAGCATGTGCATCTCATACACATGCACTATTGGGTGTTGCATTGCTAGGGAAGCATAATTCCTTATATAAACTCTCTTGAAAGTGATTGTCATCAATTACCAAAATGGGGGAGATTGAAAGGACATGTGGTGCCCCCATGTGTGGTTTTGGTAATTGATGACACTCTCTATGGACTAATAGTTGCATTGAGTTATATTTGAAGGATTTGTCCATAGGCTCTTCTTGAAGTCCATGTGTTGGTTTCAAGGAGTTTATGTGTTGACCAAGGTGCTATTAAGGAATTATCCAAAGATTGGTTATGTGAGTGTTGTGCTTATTGCAAGCATGTCTTGAAGAAGAAGATTGTGTGATCATTCATGTTTACCTACAAGACATCATCCAAATGAAGAGAGTTGGAAAGATTCAAGGTTGATCAAGACTAAGTCAAGAGTGAATCAAGTTGATCAACTCACAAAGCATAGAAGATGTACCGAGAAGGATCAAGTGATCCCATGGTACGGTATGCATTGTCCATTGCACTTTGTGTACTAACCCATGGTCTATGTGAGAGATCTATGTGGGGTTAGGTACGTTTCCATGGGCTTGCCTCAAGAGAAAGATATCATACAACCCATGGAAAGGTTGACATCAAGTGGTGACTGTCATCAAGATTGCCGTGTGCAAGTTCAAGTGGAGCATCACGAAGAGATCATGTGCTTGAATCTTGCCATCCATTATGGTGTCAATGGACTTGTGAAGATGTGCCTAAGAGTGGCTCACCCATAGTGGACTATGGGGGAGCAATCATCTCGTCTTCATCGAGCCAACGCAATCAAGAAAGGTGGTCCAACTTGAGGAAGTCAAGATCGTCATCATCTAGCTCAAGTGGACCATGTGCAAGGCAAAGGTTTGCCCATGATAGGTTTTCTATTTTACCGGTCTCATGGTGGTAGTTGGGAGACCGGGTTATAGGATCGTTTGCCGTACTATCAAGGGGGGCTCTCAAGTTGGTATCTTGATCGTATCGTTAGTAGAGAGCTCAAACCATTGCATCATTGCATCATGTTTCTTGGTTCTTGTTTGGTTCTCTTTATGAGTCCTAGATCTTATGATCATCTTGATGACAAGCTTTAGTTCATCGAAAACGGAGTTCGCATGCGTCTTCTATGATGTTTTCGGTGTTGGAGGTTTTACCGGTCTTATCCGATGAAGGGTTCTCACCATTTTCTTATGGGAGTTTTCTCATTTGCTTATTCTTGACATTTCTATCAATATTGTGTTAGCCCATTTCATTAGCTTTCCAACAAAGTTGGTTTCGTTGAATTCGGAGTTCGTTTGCAAAAGTTGTGGCTATTTTGGTAAAGGCTCCAGCGGTACTACTGCGACTAGAGCGGATGTAATTTTTTACTACCGCTCCAGAGCAGTACTACCACGGCTCCTTAGCAGTAGTACTGCTCCGGACCAAAATCTCGTGTTTTGCTCAGCGGAAGTAGGCACAGAAGTATTTTTTTAGTACTGCTCACAAGCAGTAGTACCACTACCATTTGCGGTAGTACCGTGAGGTCGAGCGGTAGTACCGTGAGGACAAGCGGTACTACCGCTCCGACGGTTCTTCTGGCCATTTTGCCTCCTCGCTGTTGTGTTTCGAAGGGATACTACCGCCCTAGCGGTAGTACCGCTCCTTGGAGCGGTAGTACCGCTCTGTGCGGGCTGTGAGCATAATGGTTGGATTCGGGAGCTCCTATAAAAGGGGGTATTCTTCCCCATTCAACCTTGTCCTTTGAGCTCGTGTTCTTCCCCCATTGTTGACCCTCTTCGAGCTTGCTAACTCTCAATCCCTCCTATGATTCTTTCTAGTTCTTGAGGGAAAAGAGAGAGGAGATCTAGATCCACGTTTCCACCAATCACTTTCTCCTCTAAGTGAGGGGAACCCCTTGGATCTAGATCTTGGAGTTCTTCGTGTTCTTCTTTCGTTATTCCTCTCATTTTCCTCCCTAGCATTAGTTGCTTTGGTGGGCTTTGGGAGAGAAGGACTTGGGCACTCCGTGTGCCCTTGCCTTTGCATTTGGTGCATCGGTTTGAGTTCTCCATGCGATACGTGGAAGTTACAAGTTGAGAAGCTTATTACTCTTGGGTGCTTGGTGCCCTTGAGCTTGTTCCTCTTGGGTGCTTGGACGCCCTAGACGGTTGGTGGTGTTCGGAGCTCAATCATTGTCGTGTAAAGCTCCGGGAAAGCGTCGGGGTCTCCAATTAGGTTGTGGAGATCGCCCTGAGCAAGTTGGCGGGTATTGGTGACCGCCCCCAAGGGTTGGCAAAGTGTACGGGTTTGGTGACCGCCCCCAACGGTTGCCATTTGTATGGGTTCGGTGACCGCCCTCAAGGGTCCCTTAGTGGAATCACGTCATCTTTCATTGTGCGAGGGCGTGAGGAGATTACGATGGCCCTAGTGGCTTCTTGGGGAGCATTGTGCCTCCACACCGCTCCAAACGGAGATTAGCATCCGCAAGGGTGTGAACTTCGGGATACATCATCGTCTCCGCGTGCCTCAGTTATCTCTTACCCGAGCCCCTTTACTTATGCACTTTATTTTGTGATAGCCATATTGTTCTTTGTCATATATCTTGCTATCACATAGTTGCTTATCTTGCTTAGCATAAGTTGTTGGTGCACATAGGTGAGCCTAGTTGTTGTAGGTTTTGTGCTTGACAAATTAACCGTTAGGTTTATTCCGCATTTGTTCAAGCCTAAACCATAATTATTTTAAAACACCTATTCACCCCCCCTCTAGGCGACATCCACGATCTTTCACCACTGCCATCGAGGCTCTCCTGCAGGCGGAACCGGATGTCGTGGATGTGAACCGGGTGGCAGAGGCTCAACTTGAGGCGGAGCGCGTGGATGCCGCTGCCATCGAGGCCCTCCTGCAGGCAGAACTGGACGTCCTGGACTTGAACCGGGCGGCAGAGGCTCGACTCGATGCAGAGCATGCGGATGCCGCTCTCATCGACGCCCTCCTGCAGGCGGAACCGGACATCCCGGACTTGAACCGGACGACGGAGCCTCGACTCGATGCGGAGCGCGCGGATGCCGCTGCCATCGAGGCCCTCCTGCAGGCGGAACCGGACGTCCTCGACTTGAGCCAGACTGTGCTCTCGTCCATGCAGAGCGCCTGCACGCTCCGCTTGAACGAGTAGCTGGAGGCCGAGGACAACCACGGTGCGGAGACACACGTCGGCAGCGACGGCTGGTTCGCGCCGGCAGGCAAAGACGACGAGGCCGTCTCTTTCCGCGAGCAGTGATAGTTTTTCTTTATGTTGTTGTTTTTATGGATCTTTTGCTATGTAAAAACATATATTTGTTATGCAAGTCACCTGACTTGGGTCAGTCTACCATTTTAGGCGGTTGGATGAATATCCTACGTCTCCTAACCCTTCTTTCCCTCTTCCTCACCTATTCTTCTTCCCCAACAGACCACCGCACAGGCCATACGGATACTCCCCAATATGCGGTTGGATAAACATACTCTATGAATGAAAATTATGTGTCAGCGATAGGATGGATGAGTTTGGTTTGTTCACATGCGGCAGCACATGTCAGTGAGGGTGCATTCCCTTGGTTGGGTTTGCGGCGTGCAGGAGCGACTGTGTGAGGGTGCGGTGCGACCGCGGCATGCAGGAGCGACCGTGTGAGGGTGCGATGCGACCGCGACAGCCGTGCGCAAATGTACCTCCTTCTCATTTTGAAAAATTTAGGCAAGCTTGGAAAAAAATGTGTGGCGAAGTTTGGCAATGCAAGGCCTAGACCCAAACAGGATAAGTACGTACGTACTAGGAGTACTAGTGTTAAAAAAGAAAGGCGGGGTTTTCCTTCGCGGGATTTAATCGATACGAATCCTCGACTCACGTGTCAATTAATGCGTATTTTTTTCTCCAAAGACCAAAGAGCTAACCATCTCACTCCTCATCGCTTGATTAATGCAGCGCCATGCAAACTAACCTTCTCACTTCCGCATGCATGCAGGGGATATTAATGTCCTTGGTTGCTAACCCCATCAATTTTGCCTCGATTAGTGTTAGTGGCCCTTTGCAAATTTTAATCTTGATATACTGGCCTTGTGTACAAAAAAATGGAGGTAGTAACTATATTTGACTTCCTTCCCCATTGTGGTGACGTCGACGATATCTTTTTTTGTGTGGTTTGGCGAAGTGCGTTCGACGGAGAACACCATTGAGGGAGACCACGGTAAGTCGTTCGCAAGTGCCGTTTGCAAGCCGAGACAACCGCCTTATTTGCATCCAGGAAGTCCGTTGAACCAAAGGACTAGTACTACTAGGAGTACTAGTGCGGTGAGATGGTTTCTCGAAGAAGACAATGGAGAAGCGGAGTCAGCGAAGAGTGAAATGATGGTTGCTTCATCCGTGCTTTTGTGATTTGACGCCTCACTACTTTGGTGATTTGTGATAGAAGGGACAGGGGAGTAGACTCCGTGCTCTATACTGTACTACATGCGTCCAAGCATGGGAGAAAGAGGAGAGACGTTGCATTTTTCTATTCCTTCAATCAATCAATCAGGGAGCTTCGGTTCCATCTTATTGGCTTTGGCAACACCGTCCACAATGGTTCCCACGATGCCAAAAGCTATTATCACATTTGGCTACACATTGTGGATGCCCTTAACCGTACCACTTGGTTTTGCTCCTATGTGCTATCTATACAAATCTCAATTATATTGATCTAAAAAATTATAGAATCAAGATTATTAAAAAGGAGGTGATTTTGCCGCGCGGATGGCGGGGGAGGTTTCTTATTTTTGGAGGACGTTGTCCTGGTGGTTTGCTAACATGCGGTCCCACGTGTCAGTGCTTTACCAAGCCGATCCGCGTCCCACATGAGGCAGAACAACGACAGAAGCAACACGTGGTTAAGTTGAAGAAGATGAGGGAGAAGCGGATTCAGCAACGAGTGAAATGATGGTTGCTTCGTCCCTCCAACTTCTTTTTTTAGCATTATTACTTCGTCCCTCCAACTTAACTGTGGGAAAGGTGTAGCTTTGTGATTTGATGCCTCATTGCTCATTACTACGCCGTCACCATGACTGGGGTGCTTCACCCCGGCTGCTCTGCACTGTATTTCGGTATGGCACATGGACCCGGTAGCTTGATGTCCCACATGTCGGCAAAAGGGACTAGAAGATTTATGAAAGCGAGCGCTCCACTCTTACGACGGAGGAGTAGACAACACGACGGCCTAGTGAACTGTCACTTGTACTGTATAGTACTATAGTTTTGCTGTTTCGCGCGATCCATCGATACAAACCCGATTAAATAGGCAATTTTAATGTATGCAAACTGAATAATTATGAGTAACAATATGATATCTAGTAAAACTAAAAACACATATGATTTATTGTGTTGGAGTGTAGTAGTAGTGTTGTAACATGCGAGAACGTGTAGAGATGTAGTTTTGGAGGGCCTACAGAGATAAAAGCGCAATACGGTCACCGAACTTCAGAATAAGATGATTACGGTCACTATATACGTTTTTGCGGTGATTATACGGTCACTTGCTCATGGTTCAGCATCGGATTGCACTCTGTTGACCGGCCAAATAGTCTGTGTGGCACCATGTTGACTAGTTAAATTGACCATGTTCCTTGTGGGTCCCACCTGTCAGTTCACATAGGGAAAAGGTCAGATAAACACAAATTTACACAGGCGCGACAAGGCTCCAACCCGTGCGCGAGAATCACCTGGTTGTGTACGTGTCTGTCAGGGCCTGATGTGTGTGCATGCACGTGTAGGTTGAGCACTTGAGCGTGAGAGTGTGTGTTGGTCGTGTGGTGTACTGGTGTGTGCATGCATGCGTGCGTGTGAGTGTTGCGTGTGTGCGTGGCTGCGTGTGTATTTGTGAGTGTTGAGTGCGTGCGTGGATGCATGTGTTTGTGTGAGTGTTGCGTGGATGCAGTTCGTGTGCATGCGTGCGTGTGTGTATAATCACCACACCAGCTCCTGTGTGTTAAAACAGATGGCTCAGCATACCAATACAAGGCCACCTTGTCCGCTGTGCCCGCGGTCATGACTTCGAACCACCGTCCAAATATTTTTTTGTCGTTTGTTTTCATTCTTACTAGCAAGATGCCCGTGCATTGCACGTAACATCAAGATGCGTTTGTATGACTTGTTTATCTTGTGAGAGAAAAGGATGAATGAGGGAAGGCCTTATTTGCGAATGTGGATAGGTGTGTGGGTACCTTTTTGCAAAATTGCCATAGTTTCTTTCCTATTCGTCAGATATAAATCGGACAGCCTATATTGCAGGATGGCAGGCACACCATCATCACCAACTCTGTTTTTTATAAGAGTGTATTTTATGTATTTTATAAGAGTGTAGATGTAGAGTAGATACAAGTCGACAGGTGGGCACGATGGTAGTGAGATAATGTGATGCAACACTAGAGGCGCCACGTGGAGCGTTTAAATGGTCAACTAGTCATGTCATGAGCAAATATAGAGTTGTACGGTGAGCCCGTGACTGTATAATAACCACTAAATGTAAATGGTGACCGTAATGAGTGGATTCTGAAGTCCAGTGTACGTATCGTGCTTTCTCTTCAAATACAATGATCGTCATTGCATATATCGCGAGAGAAAGATGAAACATGCGTGAATTTTCTGGGGGCTTACTTTTAGAGGACCTGGAGATAGTTTTGTGTGCATACATGAAAGGGGCGTATAGGGGGGGTATGCGATGGAGAGAGAGATGCTCTTCGTTTCTTTTTATTATGACTAACTTTGTATATAGTATAAAAATATACAAATTCACAGTGCGGAATAAATATCATTGTGGGCACCATGCAATGCAAATTAGCGTTCGTACTCCTCCATATAACTTTGTAATGTTGTATATATGTAGAAACTCTAAAATATTTTTTTGGCCACACTTTATTCAAAAGGAATGTTGTATGCGAAATAAACGTGAAGAGAGGGCTTTTTAGATCAATAGGGTACATGATGTAACATGTGTGAATGTGTAGTTGATGCATTTGGCGGGGCCTAGAGAGGTATGTGTGTGTATTACGTATTCGAGAGAGGCATGGATAGAGGGGCCGACGGGGGGGGCGTGGGAGAGATAGCACGAGAAATTAAAGTGGTCTAGAGAGAGAGACGAATATGACGTCACGACGAGAGATTCCATTCCCTTGAGTGTGTATATGCAACGGGGGAGGGAATAGAGGCACCAGGAGAAATTTTCTCTGTGTGTGGTGTTTGTGTTGGTATGTGTGGGTGTGAGAAGATAATGAGACATGGGGGCAGAGGGTGTGTCACCGCGTGAGGTCCGGTGGGTCGAGGTGAGGCCCTTCGTTTGGTTCCATCCTGCGCCACTTTGGTCGGCCCGTGACGCATTTAGGAAGACCCATGGATGACTAGTCGTACAAGACAAAGATAGCAGAATTGTGAAGGACTCTGTGTCCACTGACAAGGCCGGCTAGGATTTGTAACCCTAGGTTCTCAGACTAAGGTAACCCCTTTATCTCTAATATTACTATTCATCCAACCTAACTTTAAGGGGCATCCTACAGAATGCTCTGATAGACTCATACTCGTCGATTAGGAAGAGAGGTGTGACACAATGCGTGCGAGACATGCCTAAAGATAATGTGCGTACATGAGACACGTAGGCAGGTCCATGTATATAGAAAGGGTCGATGGGGATTGTGCATGTGTATGTTTGCAAGAGGAAGAGTGCTTGTGATAAAGGTTAGTGAAAACACTTGTAAATGGTTACGAGAGGGAGGGAGGGTTATATCTAGAGCATGTGTGCGAGAAAGACACCTCGGGAGAGAGTGTGTGAGCATGTGTGAGAGACCACCGATGGAGAGTGAAACTACACGTAAAAGACTGCTATACACATTGATTAAAGATATAAATTATATCCAAATATTAGGATGGGATCATGATATTTGTAATTCGCGTAAGGAGCGGTCATTGATCCATCAGACATCTAGATTCTATCGAATTTGAGCATGTCTACGTTATTATTCGACACAATTGATCCACATAGTTAGTATTTTGAACTCCAGACAATGCATCGCTTTAGCAATCGAATATAAACGTGAGTATAGTTCATGTTGTGTGTGTAAAGCACATTCTACATACGAAAGTTACACAATGAACATTATAAATAGCTACCTATGAACTAGCATACATTTGAATTCAATTTAAGGTGGTTTAAAAAAATCGAATTCAACATGAAGTCCATTCAATTATTTGAATTTGATATCATGGCATTTGTAAACCATACCTAAATTATGGGGGCACCAAACTTTGCTCTGATTTTGTACATAATAGCATATGTAGTCGTGTACAAAATAGATGCAAATTTAACTCCTCCATTCCAAAATAATCGTAGTTATAGGATTTTCAAGTGTCAAAATTTTAACAAGAAGCGGATAATTTAATGAGGTTTTCAAACATACAAGGTCAAATATAACGGTGTCTATTTAGGTCAACCCTCATATTTCAAGAGTACTCTAAACGTGAATGCCTGTGTTTCAAAAATTTGAACAAAGCGCCAAAAGAGCCTCTACTCGCCTGAAACCGCGTGAGACCAATGTTTGGTAGTACAAGGAAATTATTTTTCTAATAACTCCGACCCGTGAAACCTACCGGCCCGACGTCCAAAGGTCTAAACCGGGGTAGGTTTGTAGCTTCATCTAGACGCAACACAACCGCCTCCGAAAAACATTCATACACAATGGCCGCCTAAGCACACATGTGCGCGGCCGAAATCGCTCCCGCCCACTATTTGGGACACCTGGGATTACCATCCTACCCCCGACCCGTAGTAGGTCCAAAATTTAAGAGGGGGGCAAAGTTTGTACTTTCCCCAAATTTCAAACAAGCGCGTCCCATCTTCTGTTCAAAAAAGCCAAAAACAAGCGCGTCCCATTCCGAAACATGGTTCCCCCACCCCCACCCATCCAATTCCCCATTCGTACTCCATGGGCGCCAAAACTACCTCTCCACCAGCCGCGAAACCCCGGCGTCCTCCGTCCGCCACCCCATCCCACCCATCAACCGCCGCCCTCCTCCATCACGCCAGAGCCGATACCCCGACGTCATCGTCCACCGCAACCTCAACCGCAACACCCTCCACAGCTAGTAGTTGAAGCCGAGGCCGAGCCGTCCATACCCGAGCTAGTTCAACCACGTCGTCCTGCGCCTCACCGCTGCCGCTCCAACTTCGCCACCCTCCACCGCACCGGAGTTGTTCCTGCTACCCGTCCTTCGCCGCCTCAGATCTGCTTCCCCTCTGCCGACATACGACCAAGGCAACACAATCAACAATTTGGCCATGGGTTGGTCCAAGCCTGCACCCTCCAGAACATCGGTTTCCCCGGTAAAAAGAAGAAAATCGGCACGACATGTGGAGGTGACCACACCGGCAACCGAAAAAGGTACTCCTCTTCCCTTATTCATGCAAATCTTACGTCTCTGATTGCACGGTATTCATCCCACATAAGACACTAGTTGACCGCTTCTTCTTGATACTAGATGTTCCTAGTAACTCACGATGCACAAGGTTTCTCCTCATATACTATTTCACCTTAGCTAGAGGTCCGTCGCCCCCCCTGAATTTCAATTTCTGGCCAGTTGATTCCCAATTAACGGAAGCATTCCCCGGCGTAACAGGCGCTAGTACGCCTATTACGCCGGGGAAACAGCGCCTTGGTGTTTATCTTAGGTACGTGTGCGGCCTAGAGCTACTGGCGCCCGATCTGGAGGTCGGTCGAGATTAAAGGGATGGCCTGGGGGCGCTTCCAAGCATGGCGGTGGTGTGAGGTCGAGGGGAGGGTGGGGCGGCGGAAGCAGGGGTCTGGGGCGGTGGTCACTGTCTGTTCGAGAAAGATCGTCAACAGTGACTGGCGGGAGGTAGACGAAGGCCATCTTCCCGTTCCTTATAGATCGGACGGTTCATTAAAAAAATCGACTGACCTATTTATTTTCAGTCGACTGTTATCTTAGATATGACCACATGTGGTGGTGTGCTGGAGGAGTACCTGCATTTCCTGTGCTCATATATTACAAAATCATACGGAGTAGAATCTAATTTTATTTGCCATGCAATGTTGTAGAACTATCATATGTCTCCTGTCATTTATTTTTCAGCCACCTGCTATCTGCTACTTTTACAGTGCACTAGCTCTGTACACACTTCACCCATACTCTCACTATTGTGTTTTTATGCAAGGGTATTTGTGAGTCTGCCGAAAGAGAAGCAGCAAAGAAAAGAGAGAAGTCGCGCCAGCTTTCTTCGCGGGTATGCACGACACGTTACAGAACTATAAAGGGTGCAGTGTCAGCAGATGGAGACGATAAACGTAGCTCTGGAGTTGATGACCTCACTCGCAATGAACCACCATCCAACGTGCTTGCTTTAACTTCATGGTGTCATATGTGGTTGCATGTTCCATATGGTGTCTAGCTTGTGTTCGAAAGGCCGAAGTCAGATAAGTAAAGATATTTTTTTACATGAACCACCATCCCGTGAGCACCAGAAGACAAATAGCTAGTCAGGGCACTGGCCGAGCCAGTGACAAGCCCAGCAAAGATAGGCATCACCTGGAAGCCAACTAAAAAGCTGCGATGGTGGCGAAGCAGCCCGCCTCCCACCAGGCTCTCAGGTCCTAGATGATCATGCTCACCACTCGAGCCGGATATTTAGCTTGTATTGCTTCCAATTTGGTTAAATTGCATCTGCTTGGCTTACACATTATACCTTTGAATATGACATGCCTTTCTGTTTTTTGTACATACTAGTACATTGTGTATTAACCATGTTCTTACATCAAACTAATGTTCTTGTGTATCCCTCATCAATCTCTTATGACGAGGCAGGCAGGCAAGGGGACTACTCCTCATTTAAAGAATGCAACGTCAGCCTCCCGACATGATTCTCAAGAAATAGAAATGCTAGATGAAGATAGTGAACGTAGCTCTGTAGTTGATTACAGCATTTCCCCTACACTAGCATCGCAGGTGCTTGCTCTAACTTGGCAGCGTGATATGTGGTTGCATGGTGCGTATGGTGTCTAGATTGTAATTCTTCCAATCTGGTTAAACTGCATGTGCTAGTCTGCTTAGCTTATATATTATACCTGTTAATGTGATATGCCTTCCTGTATTTAGTACATAGTACATCTGTCTATTAAGCATGTCCTTACATAAAACTATTGTTTTTTTTGTATCCCGCATCAATCAATATGACGAGACACCTTTAGTATATGCAATGCGATATTAGTTGCATCTTTCATATGATTTAAAGCATGCGCTGCTTCTAATTTGTTGAAATTCCATTTATGATGGGACGCTTTTAATTTGGCAGAGTCATATTGGTTGCACCTTTCATGTGGTGTCTAGCTTGCATTGCTTCTTATTTGCTGGAATGGTTTCTGCTTAGTTTACACAAACAGTTGTGAACATGCCATGCCGTCCTGTTTTCCATACATATTCCATCCTAGTATCATGTGTTTGCCTTACATCAAAGTAGTGATTGTCAGTATCATGCATGAATGAGTTCTGAAGAGAGATTTTTATTGCTTTTTCTTGTCAGTTTTACTTGACAATTCAAAATCAATAAAGCGGAAGGAAGTTAGCAAGGCAGCGGATACTCAACAAAGTTTCTACAGTTTCTACTCCTCCAGACCCCCAAGATGATTTCCAAGACAACAAATGCATAGACACTCAACAAAGTTGTGTTTATGATGAGCACGTCTCCCCTAATGCAGCATCACCAGTGCTCCCTCTTACTTGGCACTGTTATATGTGGTTGCATGTTATGTGTGATGTCTAGCTTGTATTGCTTCTAATTTTGTTGAATTCCATCTACTTACTTTACACATTATACTTGAATAAGACACGTGTTCCTGTTTCTAGAACATACAATATCTGTCTATCACACCATGTTCTTACATCAAATTACTATTGTTATGTAACCTGCAACAATCACTTATCATAAGACACGTTTGACTTCGGAGTGTGATATAGGTCACATCTCACATTCTTTTCTAGCTTGTACTACTAATTTGTTGAAATGTCACTTATGACGAGACAGATTTAACTTGGTAGAGTGATATTCGTTGCATCTTCCATATGGTGTCTAGCTTTCATTGCTTCTAATTTGTTGAAATGCCTTCTCCTTAGTTTACACATCATAAGCTGTGAATATGCAATGGCAATAATGACGAGAGACCTCTAACATGGTAGTGTGATGTTGTTGGCATCTTGCATATGATTTATTTCTTGTACTGCTTCACATTTTTTTAAACGCCATTTATGATGAGACACTGTTAACTTGGCAAAGCGATATTTGTAGCATCTTTCATATGGTGTCTACCTTCCATTGCATTGCTTCTAATTTGGTGAAATGTCTTCTTCTTAGTTTACACATCATAGTTCTGGTTATCTCTTCCGTCCTGTTTTTCATACATATTACATCCTCCTATCATGTGGTTGTCTAACATCAAAGTTCAGTTCGTCTGCATCACACATCAATTTGTTCTGAAGAACTAAAATTGTTATTCGTTTTTCTTGTCGGCTTGACTTAACATGGCACAGAGAAAGAGGAAGAAAGACAGAATGGCAGGGAATGAGAAGCGGATGAATCCTGCAGATTCTGCTGGTACCGATGGTGCAATAGAAGGTCAAATTCCAGCGGAAAATTCTACAAACACGGCATCCCATGCTACACGAGCTGCAAAAAAAGCCAAACAGAAACAAATAGCTGCCACCAAACAAGTAGAGACATCCCTAGTTCTTGCAACACCTACCACAGCACTACCAGCTGTACGACTTACTTGTGCGTGAACTGAGCTAGCAGCATGTTCCCAATCTCCCTTGCCACCTGACACTACTTCCCAAGCACTCTTGACACAAGACGAGTTGGCAATATCAGATGAAACTTGTGAGCTTCAATAGTAGGAAGGTAGTTGCTGGAGTCAAGTTACAGTTGCATGATTCTTTATATGTAGTCTCACAGTTTGGTGTACACTAACACTTCCTATGTTCGTTGTTGGACTAGCACCTAGGCGCAAGAGGAAACAAACATCAGGGATATTGCTCGATAGGTTAACTAAATCTAGAGGAGGAAGAATGGAGATCCGTTTTGGGGCAGGTTTAAAAAGGCCACGTGATGCTACAGAGTCAGCCAAGTTAGTATCAGAGGCATCGGTTGCCGTTAGGTGTCATGTACGCATCCTCCCAACATGGATTCAGTACATGAATGATAAAGACGAAACCCAGTTCAACACCTTCCTCGACCATTTATCTGTAAGTATGGTTATGTATGGAAACTATTAATATCGTCTTGCTCTGTCCCATACTTTCTAGGTTGCTGGTAATGAGACTCCCATAATTTTCAACATATGAGGTTCAAGTTGGATAGCCAAGATGATGCAACCAGACAATCTTGCACCCATGTTTTCAAGTCTGCTCTGCGACCGTATTGGTATAATTTGAGGAAAACTGACTTTGAAGGCAAGGCTAACAGTGAAATTTCACAAACTTCTCCAGTGGAAAATATATTGGATGAAGACTGGAGGGGCCTTGTTAAACACTAGTCTGATCCGAAGTATCAGGTACATTATATATATGTGATCAGATCACATGTTGAAGTCCTATTTACGCATGTGCCACACAAATCTATCTTCTTGTAGGTGAACTGTTCAAAGAACAAGGCCAACCGTATGAAAGTGAAATTCCAACAGACGACATGATCTCGTAGCTATATTGCACACTGTGAGGCTCTTGTAATTAGCTGTTGTTTCACTCTTTTCGCTGTACCATATTATCAGATCTATATTGACTTGTTCGAAATGCAGAGGAAAGCCCACAAGGACCAAAAAGTACCTGAACCAAATGATGTGGAAATCTTCAAGGACTGTCATACCAGCAAGAAGAAGGGCATGACTATACCAGTCAAAGCCGCTGTTGTAAGTCCTTAATCCTCATGCCTTTTAACTACTACTTACTCTGACTTGTGCCTTGAACTGCATGGCTTGCAGCCAATGTCTATTACTCTCTTCAATTTTATACACAATTGTCTTAGCGTATCATTGCACCTTACAAGGTTTAAAAGAGAGGAGTGATGTTCCTTTGATCTTGACCCGTAATCTAGTTCCGTGCTGGACTTGCCCACACAATGTTACAATTGCCAGTTTGTCTGTTCTCAGTTGTTTTGTGATATGAATGACGTCATACTATGCTTACCTATTGTAAACTTCGTTTCTTTATCCTTAGCCCTCAATACAATGTGAAGACATAGACAATACATTAGCGATGGTACATGGTCATATGTCTGGAACCTGGTTTTATTATGTACTTTGCAATAAAATACAACTAATATTTTACATGGGTTCACCAGAATAAGTTCTGTATATAGACCAAAGCTATTTTGTTTGGTTTTGCTGCCTCCTTAATATCTTCTGTTCTGGTACTACTAATGTAAAACCTCAACTTTTCAGCGAGCTATGGAAAAAATGGTGGAACCGCCACCTTCTGAAGGCGGCGAGGCAACTATAACTGAAATGTCAGCTCTTGCTGCAGTGGGTTAGTATGTCCACTAACAGTGCCAAGAGCATGTTCGTGTGTAATACTAGGTTGGTTGTTAAGGCAATATCGTCCAAATTGCCTCATGATCAAGATATGCAAGCTCAAAGCAATGTTGTATCTGCGCTCCAGACACAAGTCCATTCCCTAACAGAGACCCTTTGTGAAACAAGGAGAGACATTGTTTGATGTCATCAAGATATGCATGGTTTTGAAACCAGACTATCAGACATTTGCTATGTTGTTCAGGAGCCTAGGGGAAATGAAGGCGAGGGTTATGCTGCTCCATCAGATAATACAACATAAAAACGTAACAGTCAGGTCAAATGAACTGAGCTTCTGAACTTCTGATGGTGCATTTATCTGCTAGACTGTTAATTTTTATGCCAACCTTCTTTTTGTTATATAGTTGTAGTTTGTTTTCGTGCGATACAAAATTTATTCTTAACGTGCAGCTGCCGGCTGAAGAAAACAACAAGCCATTTTTGTATAGTGTAGGGTGTTCCCTATATTTGCACTGGTGGCGATCTTTGATGCCGAGTGGATGTAATCTATGCAATCGCCTGAATAGCCTAGCGTTAGTTTCGGCCTTATTTATTTCATAGTCTTCTTTTTCCCTGGTTTGCTAATGGCCTCAATTACCATGGGCCATATAAGGGTCGTAGGATCTATGGGTCTCCTACGGGCCGTAGGATCCATGGGTCTCCTATGGTTGTCGATAAATGGGCCTCCAAAAGGGCCGTAGAATCGGTGGGCCTCGGGCCGTCGGATAAATGGGTCTACATGGGCCGTAAACGGGTGTAATTGGTATCGGCCAAGCACGGTAACGGGCCGTTAACAGGCCATAGGACAACAAAGGCTTAATTCTATCACAGGCATAACGAGTCATTAATGGGACAGAATATAGGACGGGCTAGAAACGTCGCAATGGGTTAACAGGCCAGAAACGGGCCGACTCTTGCCATGGGCCAAATTTGGCCCATTAGGGTAGCAGGCCTGTAACGGGCTAACTCTTGCCATGGGCCGAATTTGGCCCATTAGGGGAACAGACCAGTAACGGGCCGGAAGTAATCGAGGGCCGAAAAGGAGCCCAAGAACGTATGGGCCGTCAATAGGCCGAAAGCTAACACGGGCTGGAAACGGCCCATGTAAATCACGGGCCGTTAACGGGTACAAAGAAAATTACTGTTCATTATGGGCTAGAGTCACCGTGGGCCTGTAAAGGGCTGAAAGATACGAAGGCCTCATATGGTCCGAAAGACGTCGTGGGCATACATGGGCCAAGAGTGAAATGGGTTGGTGTTATATTCGACGACCCACATGACGTCGTTGGGCCGATTTCCTTTAGGGCCTAACGGGCCGTGAGTTAATGGGCCATAAAATGGGCTATTTGCGAAGAGACCGTTAACAGGCTTTTCATGGGCCAGCCTGTTAACTTTTGACCAAGTCAAACGGGCCGGCTTTGTAAGCTAAATGGGCCAGTGGTGGGCCGTGGCACGTGTCGACATATCATAGGCGCATATCTGACCCACTGACGAGCTGACATGTGTTTCATCCGGCCAATAAGAATTTTACACGTGGAAATTTCCCATTGGTCGGGGCTGTTAATGGGTTATCGGATCCAAAACCCGACCCGATAGCTTAACGGCGTTCTGTTACGGTGGATGCCACATGTCGGTCACCCTTGACGAAAGCATTTCTGTGACGCGCGATTTATCGTCATGGAAGTGGACACTTCCGTGATGATAATTTTGGTAATGTCATGGAACACTTCTACGACAGCACAGGTATGACTATCTTGATTCTGTCATAAAATCGTCATGGATGTACATGCATGACAAAAAACGCGACCTACTGTGACAAACATGTATCATCACGGAAGTGTATTTTTTTGTAGTGTTTGAAACATATTAATGGAAAAAGGGTGCTTGCCGGGTGTTGTGTGTGTGTGAGCAAAGCCCATACCAAGGAACAAATCCTTGTTATTTTTAATATAAACACCGTTGCCCAACAGCAAGCCTTGCCGTTCCCCCACTCCGTTTGTCCATACTCACGCCTTTGGTGGAGGCAGTGATGAAGTGGGGGTAGGCCCTACGCTTGCTTCCTTGCCGCCGCGGCTACAACCATATTCCGAACCAAGAAGTTCTTGGGTGATAGGAACGAAGAGAGCATGGCGGCCTTGGAATAAAACGAGGTTCCGTACGTTCCAAGCTTCATATGGAAATGCATAACAGGGGATGGGAAAACTTATCTGGATCTGCAGCCCCCGGCAACCCTAGCCTGTCGTGGGTGGACCTTCATGTCTTCAGCCCCCGGCAAGCTTGGCTTGCCGGGTCCGGAGCGCCAGCTTGTTCTCTTCCTTCCACTCGGCTTGGCGGAAACATTTATGTACCATGCGGACCAAAGAGGATGGATAGGAACAAAGAGACGCAAACTCGACCTCTATGCTAGGGGTTTGTCGCCGCTAAGCACTATCAACCCTAACCGAGGGAGAGACTCAACCTAGCATGCATGCTATAACTTAGGGCGCCAGCGCTTCATTTATTTATGCTCAGGGTCTGCGTCTGGCTTTGTATAGAGGGTTACATGCCTTGTCGACAAGGCTTGTACAAAAGGTGACTTGCCGGGGGGCCCGGCAGCCGCGCCTTATGGGTAAAACTTATGAAGATGCTCGATGTTCCAGGAGTTTCTCACTGGAATGGCATCTTCAGTCTCCAGGCGAACTACGCCAGGCCTGGTGACTCGTGTTACCTGATAAGGGCCTTCCCACTTTGGCGTCAACTTGTTGGAATTCTTGGCCGACTAAATGCGCCGAAGAACAAGGTCGCCTTCCTCAAAGCTTCAGGCATGCCTTGCGGCTGTAGTAGTGGCGCAAGGCTTGCTGGTAGCGTGCTGCTCTCACAGGCGCCCGAAGACGATCTTCCTCGAGGAATGTTGCGTCATCTTGCCGCAATCGTTCTTGCTCAAGCTCATCATAAGCGAGCACTCGAGGTGACCCATATATGAGTTCCGCAGGGAGAACTGCTTCTGCCCCGTAAACCAGGGCAAAGGGTGTCTGGCCAGTGGCTCGATTTGGCGTCATTCTGATCGACCAAAGAACCGTTGGTAACTCATCAATCCAGTGCCTCCCGCTCTTGTGCAGCCTGTCAAAAGTCTTCGTCCTCAGGCCATGTAGCACTTCTACATTTGCCCTCTCCGCTTGGCCGTTGCTTCGTGGGTGTGCCACGGAAGCAAAATAGACCTTGCTGCCGAGGTCCTTGATACACTGCATGAAGGTGTGGCTTGTGAACTGTGTGCCGTTGTCGGTGATGATTCTGTTCGGCACACTAAAGCGGCAAACTAGTCCCTTGAAGAATTTGACGACCGACTGTGCAGTCACCTTCCTCACTGCTTCCACCTCTGGCCACTTTGTGAACTTGTCGACGACAACGTACAGGTACTCAAAGCCCCCGACGACACGGGGAAAAGGGCCCAGTATGTCGAGCCCCCAGACCGAGGATGGCCAGGAGAGAGGGATTGTCTGTAGGGCTTGAGCTGGATGATGAAGTTGCTTCGAATGGAACTGGCACGCTGCACACTTGGTTACTAGTGCCGTCGCATCCTGGAGGGCAGTGGGCCAGAAGAAACCTTGCCGGAAAGCCTTGCCAGCAAGGGCCCTTGACCCTATGTGGGAGCCACATACACATCCATGTATCACCGCCAATAGCTCCAGTCCTTCCTCCCGGGAGATGCACTTCAATTTCACCCCATTCAGTCTTTTTCTGTACCAGACATTGGCAACAAATTGGTACAGAGCAGACCGGTGGGCTACTCTCTCTGCTTCTTCCTGCTCCTCAGGAAGCTCTCCTATTTGGAGGAATCAGACGGTATGTTGTGCCCACGCCGGAGCCTGTGGCTCGACGGCAAGGGCCAAAGGTATTTCCTCTGCCGTGGGAACGGTTGCCTCCACGGCGAGGGCTTGGCGCCCCGCTGGAGTCGGTTGTCCCATGGCAGGTTCGGCGTCCGCTGCAACATCTTCGCCGGCGGCTCCAGGGAGCTCGGTGGGGAAGTACTAGCCAGGGTCTAGCTTCCTCCACTTGTTCTTCTCTATTGATGGTTCAACGGACGGTTGAGTTAACCGAAGCACAAAAGTACCTGGCTCCACAAGTAGCTTGAGGGCAGCGCGCTTTGACAGGTAATCGGCAATGTCATTCTCCATTCAAGGGACATGCTCTGCCAGTATACCGTTAAAGCGCTCCTCCAGTCTCCTCACTTCATCTACGTAGGCTTCCATCAACGGGCTCTGATAATCTTTGTTGATCTGCTTGACAACAAGCTACGAGTCACCCCGGACGATGAGCTTCTTAACTCCGAGGTCTGCCGCGATCGTGAGACCGGCAAGCAATCCCTCGTACTCGGCAGTGTTGTTTGTCGACATCTCCCTAGGAAAGTGCATTTGGATCACGTACTTGAGGTGCTCTCCGGTGGGTGCGACGAGCAGCACACTAGTGTCGGCGCCTTGTAGTGAGAAGGCTCCATCAAAGTACATGATCCAGTTGCGACCCATTTCCTTGCCGGGAAGGGTGGTATCCTGGACCTCTTCGTCGGGCATCGAGGTCCATTCACTAACGAGCTTCGCCAAGACTCTACTCTGAATCGTCGAGGTGCTTTCGAACTTTAAGCCAAAACTTGACAGCTCCAGGGCCCATTCCACAATCCTCCCTGTTGCATCTGGGTTATGAAGTATCCGTTGCAACAGGAGGCGGGTGACAACGGTGATCTCGTGCGCTTGGAAGTAATGATGCAGCTTCCTCGAGGCCATAAGGAGGCAGAAGAGCAATTTTTGCACACCAGAGTACCTCGACCTAGCCCCCTACAAGAGGGAGCTGACAAAGTAAACTGGGTGGTGCACCATTTTATTCTTCTGTACTACTTCACCTAGTCGCGCGTGCCCTGTTGAACTGGTGTCAGCCCTTGCCGGGGACTCAGTCTTGCCGGGACCGAGCCCTGCTGGGGAGGGTTTCGGCTCGCCATCCATTGATTCTGCCGTTGCTGCTGCCTCTCCGTCGACCTCTCTTTGCGCCACTAGTGCGGCGTGTCGGCGTTCTAGGAACGGGGGTCCCCAGACTTGCCTGCCGGCGGCCTGCGGCATGGCTCAAAGGGGGCCCAGCACGGCCCATCTTCATCAACACAAGCTCAAGACCCTCGCGAGGGGCCAAGCCTCGCGGGGCGGACGACAAGGAGCTTCCTCGGGCACGGCCTCGCCAGGCTGGCTCATGAGGAGGCGGAGAGTTCAAGGCGGGGTACCTCGCGAGGTGCCCATGACGCAAGCCATGATGACCAAGGGCGCCAGCCGGGTGCCAGCCTGCGCAGTGTCCTCCTTTCCTCTTTGGTGCAAGGGGAGCAAGCGCAGGCGAGAGTATCAAGCAAAGGCATCCGTTTCGGTGCAACAAGACCGAGACCAGTCCAACGGCAGGATGGAGGTCACTGTGGAGCCCAAGTCGGCGTCACCACCAGAGCCTTTAACAAGCGAGGACCAACTTTAGTCAGGATAAGTGTACAAGATGTTCCCCTTCAAAATGGCCAATTGTTGGCGCCCTTCCCGCTCAATATTTGGGAAGAGGCCCAGGGCCTTTGCCTATAAATAGGAGTAGCCACCCACAGGGTAGAGGCATCTGGATAGGAATCTGGAGATAAGATAGGCATCTAGAATCAACCCCTCAAAGGGACAACGCCACCACAAGAACAGACCCTCGCGAGGCTGTTCTTCCTTGTATTGTTCATCATCAGCCCAAGAGGCAATCCACCACGCCACACACTGGAGTAGGGTATTACACCACAATGGTGGCCTGAACCAATATAAAACCCTGTGTCTCTTGCGTTATGCCTTTCGTAGTTTAGATCTTAGCGATTCGGTGAGGAACAGGTAGGTAGAAGGCGAAACCTCCGCGCGCACCCCAGTGTTCGAACCTCAAGGGTCTGTCGGAACCCTAAATCTGACATTTGGCGCACCAGGTAGGGGTGCTCCGAAATTCGTCTTCCGTCACCCTGTTCTTTTCCGACCGTCGCGTCCATGTCTGACGCACGCCGGGTTCGCCCGAGCGCCGAGCCGCCCTCGCTTCCCATGTCGCCTAGACGGCTCCCGTCAACGGGCGCCCCCGTTATTCCCCGTCACCTGCCGTCAACGCCGCCACCGGCCCGGCAGGGAACGAGCAGCAAGCATCGTCCCAGCACCCGTCCATGAGGCGAGACGGCCGCACCGCTACGCCCTCGCTCACCCCCGCAGGTTCCTCCTCCCGCGCGCCCCGCACGGCCATGGAGGCTCGAGCTGCACTCATCGCGGCAAACGAGCTCCTGCGCTACCGCCCCATCGACGACGTCTACGAAGAATTGCTCGACCGAGTCGCCGAACTCGTCCGCGACGCTGGGGGCTCCCCCGCGCCATCTTTCTCACTGCACCGCGCCCCGCCATGCGCGTGCAATGAAGCTCCTGGGGCGCCTCAGCCGCCTCCCCCTCAAGAAGGCGCCCTGGCCCCAAGGCGCGCGGCCCCTGGACGGAACCCGCCCCGTCAGGAACCAGCGCGGCAGGAGCAGAGCTGCCAAGAGGTCCCTCGCCCTCGAGAAGCTGCCCGAGCGCTCCCCGCTCCGGCTCGTCCCGACCACGCTCCTGCTCCAGCACGTCAAGACCCCGCGCTGCACCCAGCTGCGACGCACGGGGACCCGCAGGACCGAGCCCTTCGTCCTCCAAGGCCTCCTGTGGCCACAGTGGGCTGTCGCGCCTTCACCACCGAGCTACGCACCGTCTCGTGGCCCAGCTAGTTCAAGCCAGACCTGCCTCCTCGCTACGACGGCATGGCTGACCCTGCAGAGTTCCTCCAGCTCTATGAGCTGGGCAACGAGGCTGCCAACGGAGACGAGAAGGTCATGGCGAACTGGTTTCCCATGGCTCTCAAGGACGGGGCCTGCACCTGGCTTCTGAACCTGGCCCTAGGCACGATCTCCTCCTGGGACGAGATGCGCACCCGCTTCATCGCCAACTTCCAAGGTACCCGTGACCGGCCACCCGCCGTGAGCGACATGCGCCGTATCAAGCAGCAACCAGGGGAAACCCTGCAGAAGTACATCCAGCGCTTCAACAACGCGCGCCTCAAGATCCCCAAGGTGACCGAGGAGGCCATCATCTCAGCCTTCTCTGACGGCGTGCGTGACGTCAAAATGAAGGAGGAGCTCGCAATGCATGAAGATCTGTGCACTTCCTTGGAGCTGTTCAACCTGGCGACCAAGTGCGCCAGGGATGAGGAAGGGCGTCTCTCCCTCCTCGAGTTGCCTGCTGCAGACCCTGAAGAGAAGAAGCCCAAGGCCAAGGACGTGAAGCGCAAAGGGGCTGCCGTGCTCGCGGCAGAACCAGACACCAAGCGGGGCAGAGATCAGCCCGAATCCTCCAAGGACAGTTGGTACAGCGTGTACCACGACCTCCACACCCATAACACCAATGAATGCCAAGAGCTCCGGGCCGTGCGTGAAGGACGAACTGGCCGGCGTCCCAACCGCAAAGACTGGGGCTACGGATGAGGAGGAGGAAGGAACGCAGGGCGCTGGGACGACCGCGGCCCACGTCAAGGGTGGCACGACCAACCTCGCGAGGATCGCTGGCAGGATCCGCCTCGCGAGGGAGGCTGGAGAGATCAGCCTCGCAAGGACCGCCCGCAAGGTAACGTAGGCCTCCCTCCTCTACCGCCGCAGCCAAGGAGAAATGAGGACCGTCATCAGGACGAGGGGGCTGGGGGCTTCCAGGAACCACGTGTGATCGCCTGCATCCTAGGCGGAGCTCAAGCCCCAGCCTCTCAGTGCATCTTCAAGCAGTTCGCCAAAGAAGTGAATGCAGTCCTCCCCAAGCTCGAGGCCACGCGCCCTCTCAGGTGGTCGGCGTGTGCAATCACGTTCATCTCAGCGGATCAGCTCAAGTGCGCGGCCACAGCTGGAGTCCTCCCGATGCTTTGTTCCCCAATCATCAACAACGTGCTAGTCACCAGGACCCTCATTGATGGCGGAGCAGGGCTCAACGTCCTGTCCGTGGAAACATTCAACAATCTCCAAGTACCCTACAGTCAGCTTCAGCCAACCAAGCCTTTCTCCGGAGTCACCGACGGCTCCATGGTCCCGATTGGGCAGGTCCGCCTCCCTGTCACCTTCGGGGCACGCGACAACTACCGCACCGAGCTCATCAACTTCGACGTCGCCCACATTCGCCTGCCGTAGAACGCCATCCTCGGGTACCCAGCGCTGGCCAAGTTCATGGCCGTGACCCACCACGGCTACAACGTCCTCAAGATGCCAGGAAGCGGCAGAGTCATCACGGTTCCCTGCGAAGAGAGAGACGCGGTTTGCTCCCTAGAGAGAGCCTTTCAGGCCGCATCACTGGAAGACCGGGATCGCGGAAGCAGGAGGCTTCCCGAGGCCGCCCCCAAGAAGAAGAAGACATCGGCCGGCCTGGCCCCTCAGGAGGCAGGTCCCTCAGGACCCGCGCCTGCTCATGGGGAAGGAACCCCCTTCCGTTGCATAGGGAAGCGTGCCTGGCGCCCTCCTCAGGCAGGGCTCAAGGGCTCTCCCCTGGAGGGACATCGACCTCGCCAAGGTCATGAGGGAGGCGCTTGGGCACCACGTGGAGGCGTGTTTCGAAGCACGTTTCCATCAAGAAGGAGCAAGGCAAGGAGGGCCAAACCCTCAGGAGTTCGTCAGCAAGGCCATTTAGGAGCTACAGGAGTCAAGGGTCATGAGAGGCAGCCGCCGCTTACCCGCTGTGGCCCCCCATCCAGGCAAGGATGGTGGGCCGCGCGTCTGCATCGACATACCAGGGCTCAACCAAGCCGCATCTTAGGAGCGCCTTTGGCCTTCATGAGTGGGATGCTGCGAGGGTCCACCTCACAGCTACGTTCGCATGCCTTACGGCTCGCCGAACGCAGCTACTGTGAACCAGCACATCATGAGGGCCATCCTGGAGGCTCAAGAGGTCAGGCGTTCCACAGCCCTGGTGGAGATGGAGACGGTCCGCAAGGAGCCACCAGCGCCTCCGGAGCCTCCCGAGACCCCAGGGCCTGGGGGCTCGTGAGGATTTGCTCCCGCAGCCCACCGAGTCTGCTGCATCAACACCCCTTCGTCTTCAGCATCATCAGGTGACATCTTTCTAGTTTAATTTCCAGCTAGGAGCGCCCTCAGGGCTGCATTATTCCCAGGCCGCTTGGGTCCGTCCATGTGGCGTGTATCTCTTCTATTTCATGTTCTTAGCCTACTCTGCTGGGGGCGCCCCTCGGGCTGCATTATCCCCAAGCCGCTCGGGTCAGACCCAGTGGCATGTACCCCTCTTGCATTTATCTTAGGGCCATGTTTTCGACCCATCATGCTTGTTGTTTGGTGCCTGTTCATGTTACCTTTTTCTTCTTGGATGTCGCAAGCTTGCGCGTTAAAGGGGGGGTGCCTGAGCATCGCGACTCAGGGCTCCTACCGGCTCTCCGGACCTCACCCTCTGGTCTGCCCACGGCATTGCGCCCCGGCATGCCAGCGACGGCTGAGAATAGCCCGAGAGCCGGGACCCGAGGACGTAGAGTTTCGACATCTAACCCAGCTTGCACGTTAAAGGGGGGGTGCCTGAGCATCGCGACTCAGGGCTCCTACCGGCTCTCTGGCCCTCACCCTCTAGTCTACCCACGGCATTGCGCCCCGGCATGCCAGCAACGGCTGAGACCAGCCCGAGAGTCGGGACCCGAGGATGTAGAGTTTCGACATCTAACCCAGCTTGCGCGTTAAAGGGGGGGTGCCTGAGCATCGTGACTTAGGGCTCCTACCGACTCTCCGGCCCTCACCCTCTGGTCTTCCCACGGCATCGCGCCCCGGCATACCAGCGACGGCTGAGACCAGCCCGAGAGCCGGGACCCGAGGACGTAGAGCATTGGCATCTAGCCAAATTTGCAGGAACATACTCCAAGATAAGGCCCAGAGCCAGGCGCAACCCGCCTTGAGGTAGGGCCCCGTGAGTCCCGCGCTGGCTCACGGGTGCCCAGATACACCTCGTCAAGCCCTACCGTGCCAGCCACGTGTCAGGGCGGGGCTGTACATGCCCCGGGGGCTCCTCCCGGAGGGGAGCCCCCTCCCACGCACCAGTGGAAGCACCATGCTCCGTGCTGGCTGACGACAATGCTGAGGAGCGGCTATGCCCGTACACATACAGAAGCGCTATGCTCCGCGCTGGTGAGAAACAACTGAGGGTGGCCCCCGGGCCGCATCAACCTCAGGGAGCCCAGAGCTCAGTGCCTAGCCTCATCGCAACGCCTCCCCTCGGGAGTGCCGCGCGAGGGGGCTGGGCACGGGGGCTACGCCTAGGTCACGCCCAGACGCACGCCACCCAGCCAGGCCTCCCGGGCCTGGTTCGTCGCACGTCCCTCCCCGAGCAGAGCCAAGGTATGAAGGCCATTTGAGCGTCAAGGGGGACTCCTGAGCATCGCGACTTAGGAGCCTAACTGGTCACGTAGCCCCTCACTCCTTGGTCCCGTCCTGGTTTCCGGTCGGGGCTAACGGCAGTTGAGGTATGCGCGGGGCCGGGCTCTGCAGACGTAGAACGGTAGATCCACCCCCACATCTCACCTCCCTACTTGCTGTTCGAGCGCCAAGGGGGACTCCTGAGCATCCCGACTCAGGAGCCTAACTTGTCACGTAGCCCTTCACTCCTTGGTCCCGTCCTGGTTTCCAGTCGGGGCTAACGGCGGCTGAGGTATGCGCGGGGCCGGGCTCTGCCGGTGTAGGACACAAGCAAGTAGGAAGGAAATAGCGCAAATTTCAAGGAATTCCAAAGCAAATATTACAGTCCATACTGTTATCACAGCACCAAATGCAAGTTTTAACGCCTCCCCGAGGCCTAATACATGTGCAGAAACTAAAAGCAGGACGGGAGCCACAACGGAGTCACTTGCCGGCTGTGGAGTTGCGCGGAGCGGGTTTGCCTTGTGGAGCTACCGGGCTGGCAGCGCTCTGCTTCGGCCTGGTGCTGAAGGCCCGGAACTTCTCCAGCAGAGCCTTCGCACGACCCTTCACGGCCTTAGCAGTGGCAGCGGCATGCTCGCCGCTCGCTGGCTCCAGCAGGCTGTCGAGGTCGACGTTGGGGTCGCGAAGATAGATGTGAGTGAAGACCCGCGTCAGCGCCGCAGAAGACAAGACGCGTGCCACGGCCTCAGCCGTAGGGCCAAGGCCAAGCGCGACATCTTCAAGAGCACGAACCAGGAAAGGAAGCAGCTTGGCGGGGCCGTCCTCCTCGCCGGCCAGCGGGCTCTCCAGGCCGCTCTCATAAAGCGTCTTCAGTGAAGTGCGGGCCTTCTCCTCCATCTCCGCAAAGGCCACACGATCCTCGGCAAGAACCCGTTCCTTGCCGTCCAACTCAACCTTCCTCGCCTCCAGCTCTTGCTCCAGCGAGCCTAGGCGGTCACGGCGCTTCTTGAGCTTGGTGTCCCAGTCCTTGACGGCCGCCTCGCGAGCCTTCATGCCGTCCTCCTGCTCTTGGCGAAGGCGAGTCTCCTTGGCGAGCCGGTCCTGCAGGCCCTTCAGCTTGCTCTCCAGCACCTCGCAACGACCTCGGGCATTAGCCGCCTCTCCCAATGCAGCGTCGCAGGAAGCTTTCGCCCCAAGGACGGCCTGCTTCTCCTTGTCGCAGGCTGTCGAAGCCTAGACCAGCGCCGCCCGAATCGAAGCATCGGAGCGAATCCAGCCAGAGGCTAGCTCCAAGCGCCCGGCCACCAAATGAGGGTCGGCGCTCAGAAGATCCCGCCGCAGATGGTCCAGTTCGGCAGCAGCACGATCCAGGATAGTAGGAGGAGACGGGGAAGCAGCAGTCAGCGGAGTAGGAGGAGAAGACGGCAGCGTGACCACGGTGTCCTGAGGCGGAGCCTGCTGCACCCCAGCGACTGTGGTGGCGGCGTCAAGCGGGGGCACCTCGGGAGTCGCCTGGGCCATGGGAGCCGAGCTCGCCCCAGCCGGCTCGGCAGGGCCTCGCAAGGACGCCCGGGCAGGAGAGGCCCGTGCGTCACGTCCATCTTCTTTTGCGACCAGGGGCGCTGCCGCGGACGGAGACTCAGGAGCCCCCTTCGGCTTCTTTGCCGTGGGCGCCGGCCTAGCCAGGAGATACGAACGTCAAGCCTCAGTGATGAAACAAGAAATAAGACAGGGATTAAGCACTTACAGATCGTCGCCCGCGGGCTCGAGCAGCCTCCGGCCGTACTTGAAGCCCGAGAGCCGGTTGCAAGGATCAGCCTCGAGGAGCGTGGGTGCAGGTGGAGCGCCTGCGGATCACCTCGGGACTGGAGCGGACCCGTGGGGGATCAGCCCAGTCCGGTCCTTCTTCGGGACCAAGGGCAGGCTCCCGCTGCCCTGCTCGTCATCACCCTCGGCATCGTCACTCAGAGAAAGGCGGAGAGCGCGGGACTTGCGCCGAAGAGGTGGAGCCCTTGACTCTGCCTCGGAGTCAGCCCCCTTTTCCTGCTCCCCTTCCTCCTTCTCTTCGCTGGAGTCGCCGGAGGATACGTCCACCAGGTCCTCGGGAGCCTCCGCGGGTGCAGGCCCGTCCCCGTTGAAGACGGGCATGGACCCCACAACCTGCTCCCAGTCCTTGCGAAGGAACAGGGGCGTCGGAGCGCCCTCCAGCCTTGCCACGTCGCCCCCGACCAAAGACTGGAGGACCGCGGTCAGATCCTCATCGGCCAGGACCACGGGGCCCGGGTGGGGCATCCACATCAGAAGCGAGTACTGACGAAGCAGAGCCAGCTGATGCTCCAGGAACTCCCTCAGCAGCGAGGCGCTAGTCAGCTTTGCCGCCGCCATGCTGGCCGGCCTCAGATCCGCATCCATCTTCTCCAACACCATCCTTGCACGGGGATCCACAAGCTCCACTCGAGACCAGTCGTCGGAGCTCGAGGGGTGCCCCGTGGGCAAGACCAGCCGGGGGTGGACGCGCCCAGCATCAACCAAGACCCACTTGCTCCTGAAGCCCTCAATCCTTTTCCCGGGGTTCGAAATGGCGATGGAGCTGCCGTACGCGACGAAGCTCGCACACGCAGAGACGGAACCACGAGAGGGCCAGAGGGAGAAGTAGTGGCGCAGCAAGGCCACGGAGGGCTTCACCCCCACGTGAGCCTCGCAATAGTAGGCGAAGATTGCCAGAAGGAGGACAAAGTTGGGGTGGAGGTGCAGAGCTTGAAGGTTATAATGGCAGAGGACAGAAAAGAAGAACTCAGAGAAGGGAGACACGAGACCGGCGACAATGGCGCTCACGAAGAGTGGATAGAAGGTGCTCCCTTGGCCCTCAGGGAGGGCAGAGCCGGCCTTGAACACCTTTGCCCCGTCGACTCCCTGCGCCGCCGCCATCTGGCGCACCCGGGCAAGGCTCGCCTCCGACACGTTCGGCGAGTCCAAGGCGGACGAATACCAAGCTCCGGCCGGGGCCTAGCGAGGCGCCATGTCTTGCTAGGGCACGCGGGTGGAGTAGATCTGGAGATTTCGAAGGCAGGAAGGAGAGGCGCATGAAAGGGGATCTGAGCAGCGACTGGAGAGATCAAAGGAGGCAAAGGGTAGATGCCGCTCCTTATCAACTCGCGCGGTTGCGGAGACGCCCACATCCAATCAACTGCCACACGGCGCCCAAGGCCGCAGGCTATTAGGGCCCGCGACGCTTCGCACTTGCCCTTTCACCTCTCTGCTCGGCCAAGTACGGGCGCGCCTTGGGCCCGGGGGCTACTGTCGGTGTTCTGGGAACGGGGGTCCCCAGACTTGCCTGACTGCGGCCTGCGGCGTGGCTCAAAGGGGGCCCAGCACGGCCCATCTTCATCAACACAAGCTCAAGACCCTCGCGAGGGGCCAAGCCTCGCAGGGCGAACGACAAGGAGCTTCCTCAGGCACGGCCTCGTCAAGCTGGCTCACGAGGAGGCGGAGAGTTCAAGGTGGGGTACCTCGTGAGGTGCCCATGATGCAAGCCATGACGACCAAGGGCGCCAGCCGGGCGCCAGCCCGCGCAGTGTCCTTCTTTCCTCTTTGGTGCAAGGGGAGCAAGCGCAGGCGAGAGCATCAAGCAAAGGCATCCGTTTCGGTGCAACAAGACCGAGACCAGTCCAACGGCAGGATGGAGGTCACCGTGGAGCCCAAGTCGGCATCACCACCAGATCCTTTGACAGGCGAGGACCAACTTTAGTCAGGATAAGTGTACTAGATGTTCCCCTTCAAAATGGCCAATTGTTGGCGCCCTTCCCGCTCAATATTTGGGAAGAGGCCCACAGGACTAGCCACCCACAGGGTAGAGGCATCTGGATAGGAATCTGGAGATAAGATAGGCATCTAGAATCAACCCCTCAAAGGGACAACGCCACCACAAGAACAGACCCTCGCGAGGTTGTTCTTCCTTGTATTGTTCATCATCAGCCCAAGAGGCAATCCACCACGCCACACACTGGAGTAGGGTATTACACCACAATGGTGGCCTGAACCAGTATAAAACCCTGTGTCTCTTGTGTTATGCCTTTCGTAGTTTAGATCTTAGCGATTCGGTGAGGAACAGGTAGGTAGAAGGCGAAACCTCCGCGCGCACCCCAGTGTTCGAACCTCAAGGGTCTGCTGGACCCTAAATCCGACACGGCGCTAACCACTTGATTCGTTGCCGCTAGGTACAGCAGCAACGGTTCTTGTGGTTTAGGTGCAACCAACACTGGGGTAGAGGAGAGATATTTCTTCAAATCCTGCAGTGCTGCCTCGGCCTCCGGGGTCCACTCCATTGGGCCTGACTTCTTCAAGATCTTGAAAAAGGGAAGGGCACACTCAATGGACTTGAAGATGAATCTTCTCATGGCGGCAATGCAGCCAGTGAGCCGACACACGTCCTTGATCCGCTTAGGTGCCTTGATCTGCTCGATGGCCTTGATCTTGTCTGGGTTTGCCTCAGTCCAACGCTGCGACACAAAGAACCCGAGAAGCTTGCCGGACGGGACACCGAAGACACACTTCTGAGGGTTCAGCTTGAGGTTGATCTTGTGCAGGTTTGCAAACATTTCCTCCAGGTCTTGCACAAGTGTTGCTTTGTCCTTGGTTTTGACCACTATGTCATCCATATAAGCTTCCATATTTCTATGCAACTGGGGCTCAAAACCAATTTGGACTGCTCTTGCAAAAGTCGAGCGAGCACTCTTCAACCTGAAAGGCATCCGTAAAAAACAATACGTACCACATGGGGTGATGAATGATGTCTTATCCTCATCTTCTCTTGTCATGAAGATCTGATGGTACCCTGAGTAGGCGTCTAGGAATGATAGCTGGTCACACCCAGCTGTGGAGTCAACAATTCGGTCGATGCGCGGTAACGGGAAAGGATCCTTTGGACAAGCTTTATCAATATATGTGTAATCAATACACAACCTCCACTTTCCGGTTGCCTTGCGCACCACTACCGGATTGGCCAGCCACGTCGGATGGAGTACCCCTCTTACCAAGCCTACCACCTCTAGCTTTCTGATCTCTCCCATGATGAACTCCTACCTCTCTAGAGCTTGCTTCCTGACCTTCTGCTTGACGGGCCATGCATGAGGACAGACAGCAAGATGGTGCTCAATCACTTCCCTGGGAACGCCGGGGATGTCAGATGCTTGCCATGCAAACACATCGACATTCGCCCACACGAAAGTGACGAGCTCACTTTCCTATTTGCCATTGAGGGTGGAGCTAATTGTGAAAGCTCCTCTCGTGCCATCCTCCTTGATGGCCACCTTCTTGGTCTCTGGTGGTGCAGCTCTGGACTTCTTGCTCTTGTCGGTGGAGCTCTGTAGCACATCCTCGATGGGAGCGCGACACCCCGAAGAGGTGCGCTTGCCGAAGCGGGTGCGAGGGGTCTCGCCGGTTTTCTTTCCTCCCGGGGCTTCAATGGCAGGAGCAAGTGACTTGGCGGCAACTGCTACAACCGCCTCCCGGTAGAGTTGGTCAGCACAAATCAGCGCATCCTTCTTGTCGGAGGGGACGGTGATGATGTTCATCGGTCCGGGCATCTTCAACATGTTGTAGGCGTAATGGGAAGCCGCCATAAACTTAGCCAGTGCTGGGCGGCCGAGGATCCCGTTGTAGGGCAAGGGGATCTTGGCCACATCAAAGACAATCCTCTCCGTCCTGTAATTCAACTCGCCTCCAAATGTCACAGGCAGCGTGACTTTTCCCTTTGGCTGGCTCCTCCCCAGGTTGACCCCTTGGAATGTGCCCATCTCCTCGAGGTCTCCATCGGGAATCTGCAGCCTCTTGATCACAACAGGCGAGATCAAGTTCATACTGGCCCCGCCGTCAACTAGCATCTTCGTCACCTTGAGGTTGCGAATCATTGGTGAAACCAACAACGGCAAGCACCCGACCGCAGTAGTGCGGTCAGGGTGGTCCTCGGTGTCGAAGATGATAGGCGTGCTAGACCACTTCAGTGGCTTCCGCGGGTCGAGTGACGGCTCCATCGCCATGATCTCACGCGCCCACTGCTTGAGCTGGCGGTGGGATGCATGTAGCGAGGCGCCACCATCGACACACATGGCCTCTATGGCTTTCTGGAAATCATGGTCGCCGGACTCATCGTCCTCGCCATGATCATCGTCTTCCTGCTTTTATCGCGGCCTCGAGCGGGCCTCTCTTGCTGATTGTCTTTGTTGCGGCGGCCTCCTTGGCCGCCACGCTTCTTGTCGGATCCTTCGGCACCATCTTGGCCCTTCTCCTTGTCCCGCCTTTCATATTCAGCTTTCTGCTTCTCAGCAAGTAGCTCAACTTGTCGGCTGTTTTGGAGGTCATGGCCTTTGGTGCAGTGGATCTTGCAATACTGCTTGTCAGAGCCCCCTGGCTTGTCGGCAGCCGCCAAGGCACGGCAAGCGGTACACCGGGCAACCTCCTTGCCGGGATCGCCCGCCTTGGCCTTCTTGGCGGCGGCGGTATCGTCGGACCCCTCGACAACAAGTACAGTCTTGCCCTTGCACTTCCTATTACGGCGCCGGCCCTTCTTCGTCGGGGCAGCGGCATCATCATCCGTGGAGTCGGTTTCCGTGCCGGTGTCCTCGCCAGGGTACTTCCTCCCCTCTTCAGCCCGAGCGCACCGATCGGCCAGAACATAAAGCTCAGCCACATCCTTGACCTTGTTCATCGCCAGCTCCTCATGCATCTTGCGGTTGCGTACATTCTGGTGGAATGCACTAATCACGGCGGCAGGATGGACGTCTGGGATGTTGTACTACACTCGGCTGAACCTTTGGATGTACTTGCGCAGCTTCTCTCCTTCCTTTTGGGGGATGATGTGCAGGTCGCTCACCTGGCCATGAGCTTGATGGCCTCCAGTGAAGGCGCCAACAAACTCATGGCACAGATCCGACCAAGAAGAAATGGAGTCTGCCGGCAAGTGCATCAACCAAGACATGACATTGGGCTTGAGCGCCAACGAAAAGTAATTGGCAAGCACCTTATCATCGCGGGCTCCAGCAGCCCGCATCGCAATGGTGTAGATGCTTAGGAACTCCGATGGGTGGGTCTTGCCGTTGTACTTTTCGCCAACGTCGGGCTTGAACATGCGGTGGGAGGGCCACTGGAACTGTCGCAGCTCACGGGTGAAGGCCGGACAACCCACCTCATAAGGCAGGCCACCGTAGCCTCCCGGTGCCGGGCGGTCCGTAGTACGCCCTGCCCGCCTGTCTGACTAGTGGTGTGCATCACGCCGGCGCTCGATGGTGGTTCGAGTGTCTTCAAGGGCTCGCTCCCGAAGAACATGACACTGGTCGCGGTGGGTCCGCGGATCGAATGACACTATGGAGACATCATCAGGAGCGTCATCGCGACGGATCGACACCCGCGGTGGCTGGCCCGGTGGAGGAGAATGCACCATGGCTGCATCGCATCCCGGCCCTTCCAGCGCTGGCATGCGGTGGCTCGACGGAGCGACGGCCTACGGGCCCCGTCGGTAGCGGTTCGTCTTTGTTGGTGATGCCAACGAAGCTCTGGACAGTGGCCCTCCATTCGTCAAGCTTCTTCGCAGCAGGAGGGAAGTCGAGGAGCAACTACGCGTGTGCTAGAGCCTCTACCGGTGTGGGCGGCGGCAAAATCTGCGTGGACCATGATGCGCTTCGACTTCTAACCATGTTAGAAGGAGCCCTGTCACGGCCCTACTGTTGTCCGCCATAGTCGCCAGCACCTCGGCGTGCATGCTGGCCTTCCTCGTCATGTGAAGGGCGCACGGGACTCTTCCCAGGGCGGTGACCAGGGACACGAGCGGGGCGGTGCTGCTCATCACGCACAACTTGGGAAGAGCGTGCCGTGGGCGCCGGTGTTGGGGTCTTGGAGGCCGCCGCGCCGCCGCTTGGTGGCACGACGACGCCCCTGGAGGGCCCCGCGCCGCCTGTGGGGGGCCCAACTCCGTCTCTGGAGTTTGCGGCGTGTGGCTCGTCGCCTGGCGCACGAACGACGCTGCTCACCAGCCCCGGGCTGCCAGGGTAATGTGGGTGTTCGCGGGCCACACCACGGGTTCTTTCCGCGACTGGGCCACTACTGGCCCGCATCGGTACAGGCAGTCCGGTCCCGGATGAACCGATCACCGTAGTCGTCTTCCTCTTGGGAGGCATGGCGACGAAGAGTTGTGCTACTAGTTGCTAAACCAGATTCTCACTACTGCGCCCCCTGCCTGGCGCACCAAAGATATCGGTGGGAAACAACACCTATGGGATCACAAGAATCCCTACTATGGTTGCGGGGCGTGGGGTGGTGAGAAGAGCTGGATCAGCAGTCGGTACGAGCACGCGGGTCATTTACCCAAGTTCGAGCCGCAAGGATGCGTAACACCCTAGTCCTGCTTTGGTGTGTATATCTGTGTTGCTGGAGTTCTTGAGCTAGTTACAATGAGCGTAACTTGTCCAAGGGTCCGAATCCTTCTCCTGGATGCCTCAGACCTCCTTTTATAGGCAAGGGTGTCGGTGTCAAAACCGGCGGATCTCGGGTAGGGGGTCCCGAACTGTGCGTCTAGGCGGATGGTAACAGGAGACAAGGGACACGATGTTTTTACCCAGGTTCGGGCCCTCTCGATGGAGGTAAAACCCTACTCCTGCTTGATTAATATTGATGATATGGGTAGTACAAGAGTTGATCTACCATGAGATCAGAGAGGCTAAACCCTAGAAGCTAGCCTATGGTATGATTGTTGTTCGTCCTACGGACTAAAACTCTCCAATTTATATAGACACCGGAGAGGGTTAGGGTTACACAGAGTCGGTTACAATGGGAGGAGATCTTCATATCATATCGCCAAGCTTGCCTTCCACGCCAAGGAAAGTCCTATCCGGACACGGGACGAAGTCTTCAATCTTGTATCTTCATAGTCCGGGAGTCCGGCCAAAGTCATAGTCCGGCCATCCGGACACCCCCTAATCCAGGACTCCCTCAGTAGCCCCTGAACCAGGCTTCAATGACGACGAATCCGGCATGCAAATTGTCTTCGGCATTGCAAGGCGGGTTCCTCCTCCGAATACTTCATAGAAGATGTTGAACACAAGGATAGTGTACGGCTCTGCAAAATAAGTTCCACATACCATCGTAGAGAGAATAATATCTGTACCAATCTAATCTGCTGACGTATTCCGTAGCCTGACATCACGCCACGGCCAAGCCTTTATTCGAATCATTTTACTGTTCCACCTCAGGGCGTTTAGCGAGGCGGTTTCCTTGGCACGTCTTGTCAAAGCAGAGATCGTGTCCCCTTATTCCGGGATTCTCATCAATTTGGGCATGGGTAACCCAACCGCGCCATTAACCGTGGTGCTTGGGAGATAAGCGAGTTTTATTAGGCTGGTGGGGGTTTGTAGCTTCGGCCGCCCATATAAGGGGATAAGGATCTACCCTTTCCATTTACGCCTTCTTCCTCCTTTGCTTATCCATCCCTGCGCACTCGAGCTCCAGCGCCCAAGTCCGCACTTCCTACCTCAACCTTCTCCAATCATGTTCGGAGCGGGAGGTAGATGGATGGCCTCCTCCATCACGGAGGGACAAATCAAAAAGTTGAGGAAGGCCGGATACTTCTCTGACGACATCGCGCACCGGCTTCCAGATGTGGGGCAACTCATCCCCACCCCTAGGCCCCATGAGAGGGTTGTATTTCTCCCCCATTTCCTTCGCGGACTGGGATTTCCTCTTCAATCGTTCGTCCAGGGGCTCATGTTCTACTATGGCCTGGACTTCCACGATCTGGCCCCGAACTTCATCCTCAACATCTCGGCGTTCATCGTCGTGTGCGAGGCCTTCCTCCGCATCCAGCCTCACTTTGGCCTATGGCTAAAGATCTTCAGCGTCAAGCCGAAGGTCGTGGGCGGCCGCCAAGCGGAGTGCGGAGGCGCCATGGTGGGCAAGATAGCCAACGTGACATGGCTCGAGGGCGCCTTCGTAGAGACCATCAAAGGGTGGCAATCGGGGTGGTTCTATGTCACCAAGCCGCGTGGCCCTGAATGGGCAGCGGCCCCCGAATTCCGATCTGGCATCCCCACATGGCTCACATCTTGGAAAGAGACGGGCCTGTTGTGGGGTAATTCGGCAGAAGTGACTGGACTTCAAACCTGCATCAAAGACCTGATCGGCAGGAAGGTTAAACTTGTCACCGTATTCCGGGTCATGCTCTTCAGTCGGATCTCCCGTGTCAACGACGGGCTTTCAACTTGTGGGAGTTCGACCCGGCCCAACACCAGACTCTGTCCCGGCTCTTCGACACAAAGCACGAGGATGCCTGGAAGGTGCTATTCAAGAGCTCCAAGGTCTCCCCTCCCGTCACCAAGGATCGTGGATTCTGCGCCAAGCGCCAAGCCAGCGCGGTGAGCTTAATTTTTCCATTACGGGGTATTTGTTTTCCATAGGTTTGATTCTATGTGGGATCTAAACCCCCATCCCTTTAACAGGACTGGCAGAAGAAGGCCGGACAGATCAACTGTCTAGCTCCTTTGCCCGAAGACCCAGCGGACGCTCGCTTAACGAAGCTACTGGTTCCGGCACCTCACATGGTACCGGAGAAGAAGGCCAAGAAGAAGGCCACGGGGACTCGAAAGAGTTCCCGGCGCCTGGTGGTGTCGGATTCATCACCCGACGACCCCGAAGCACCCTCCGCCTCCAAAGACGAGGAGGAGGAAAAAGAAGAAGCCTCTCCCCCTCCAGCGGGGGGAGGAAAGAAAAGGAAGGCCGCCCCAACTGGGGAGGCCGGAGGGCCCAAGAAGGGGAGGACCCTTCTGCCAGACTACGCCTCCGATGCCGAAGACGGCGGGGAGGAATGGCCATCCAGGGTCAAGCCCCTGGCAAAATCGTAAGTATCCGGACACCCGAATAACTTATGGTGCTCCTCTATTATACGGTACCTTCTGACGCCGAATTCAATTATGCAGTCCGCCCAGGGCTCAGCTCGGCGATTCGTCGAGCGGTTCCCTGAATTCGTCGGACGTGAATAGCGCTTCAGTTCCAACGGCCTCCTACCCTCTCCCCGCGGACGACGCCGAGGTGGATTCCCAAAAGGGACTCAACCAGAAGGAGGTGGTCCTGGAGGTGCCGCAAGGCGACCTCCCGGACTCCAAGCCCAAAGGGGGTAAAGCCCCGGAGGGATCTAAGTCCGGCCTTGGGCCGGACACAGCTCCGGAACCGTCAACGGTTCCAGAGTCCGACAAGCGGCGCCTTCATAAGAAGGGTAAGCCTACGACGCCGGCGACCTCCGTCCACCCGGGGGCGCCAGACAATTTGCTGGAGGTGCTTAACAGCGCCTCCATCGACGAAGAACACCGCACTGTTATGAGTGTGGTGATTCAGAAGGTTCAGTCCGCCAAGAGTGGGCTGATAGAAGCCTATACAAGTCTGTTAACAGGCTTTGATGTATGTATTCGAAACATATAAAAATGTTACCGCATAGACAGTAGCCCCTGATGCTCAGTTTGGTGTTCGGAAAGAAAAGCCAAGCTGAGGATCTAAAAAGATATACGCAGGAGTCTAACATAAATATGTCAATATGGGAATGCAGGCTGCGCTGCTGACCTCTGCCGCACTGACTACGGAGGTTAATGCATTGAAAGAGAGCCTCGAGCGGTCCAAGAACAAGCTCGGCCATGCCAAGAAGCAGCTCGAGGACAAGGAGGGTATGTAATACCGCATGTAAATGTATATAGAAATACCTAGTTGCAAATAATGACAGGACCAACGTGAATGTTGCAGGGGCCACGACCGAGGCGGCGACCCTGAAGCAAGCGGTGTCCAAGGCCGAAAACAGTGCGGCCTTGGAGCGCACCGAGCGAGAGAAGCAGGAGGCGCGGGTGGTGGAGGTGCGGCAAGAGCTCCAGGCTCTCGTGGAAAAACACGAGAGTTTGGAGCGTGACTCGAAGACTCGAGAGTCCGAGCTCGCCTTGGCTCTTGAGAGTGCCAAAACCGCTAAGGCCGAAGCCCAGAAGGCCCTCCAGGAGATCGAGGCGATAAAGAAAATAGCGACGGGTAAGGCATTCTTTATGCAAAGCAAGCATATAAAAGTGAATTATCTGTTACTTAACCGAATCCGGACCTCTCCAGGAGCGTTCGCCGATCTGCCCTGTAGTGTGTCTGATGCTGCCGCGTTCTACCGAGCCAAGGAGGGGAGCTCGATGGAAAAGGTGTTCTGGTCTCAATATGATGAGGCTGGACATCCGGTGCCCCAGAGCGACCAGCTGAAGCAGCTGGTCGAGCTCCACAAGGTTGCCGAACAGGCCATGAAGGCCCTCATAGTTCGGCTGTGGCCTAGAGAATCCATGCCTGGGAGCTACTTCGGTTTGGTGCGGCGGCTGGTGGACGCTTGTCCGTGGATTAAAGTCATCAAGCGCTCCGTCTGTATTGAAGGTGCCCATCGGGGCCTTGCCCGTGCTAAAGTGCACTGGGGCAAGCTGGACGCTGAGAAGCTTTGAACGGACGCGCCACCGCCGGGCAAGGAGTATCGCACGCCCGAGATGTATTATAAGGGCGTCCTGAAGGGTGCCCGCCTTATAGCGGGTGAATGCTCCAAAGATGTAATTTTTAAGTAGACTCGCATTTGTTATCCTGTACGCTGAAAACTTTGTTCATATGCGTTAAGCAACGCTTGTTAATTTAAAATATTACCTTCTGTGCGGCCGTTTATCAAATCTGAGAGATGCAAGTCGTCCGCTTCTACCCCCATGCCATGAGTGCTGGGGTGTTCGGGATAAACCTGAGCACTCTTGTTCCCATTCTTGGGTCCATCTAGGGAGGCGCTCAGCACAACGAACCAGGCCATCGGACTTATAATGCTTTATCACTCTCACTTAGCCATAGAATTCTATAATTTTAAATTTTGGCAAAGCCCCTAGTATTCGGAAGACCGAGTTCGGGGCGCTATCCATGCCTAGGCTGGATAAGTCCGGCTCCTCGCTCTAAGCGGCATAAGTCTTTAAGGACTCGAAAAACCTCGTGAACAGCGACCGATCTCTCGCACTATCATGACGGTCAGTTTTAGCTTTCTCTACTAAGGTGTTAACACAGCTCAACTGGGGCACAATCGCAGTAGTTCTCCTACCGCTACCTTAGCCAACATTGCGGAACGTAAGGTACCAAAACAAGCGAGCCGGGCAAACCCAACTATTGACCCAAGACATGATTCGGAGCCGATGCATATAGTGCTATAAGTTCGGGGTGCCGCACTCATGAGAGTGTTCGGTCTTCTCAAACCATGTTATGGGGTGCTTAAGCCCCTGGTGTATTGGCCGTACCAAAGTGTACGGTTGCATAATTTCATGACTGAACATATTTGTAGAAAAATAGATTAATACAATAATAGATAAGAGCTATGTATTGTTTATTAAAAAGGGGCTGCTATGAAAGCAGAATGATACAAATAGTGCGATAAGCAAGAGATGGGATTATTTGACATGTCCCCCTCCAGGGGCAAGCTGCGGGACTTTAAGTAAAATAGGTATTTAGCTCGTTATAGAGACCACCTGGACATTTGACGCGGCTTGTTCTCTCCCTGGCTGTTGCATCGTGTGTTCGGCGAGTGTATTGCCGGACAGGCCTTCCGAATAGTTGGGTCCTGAAAGTATATAAAAAAAGAAACGGCAGAATAGGAGCCCCTAAGTGCGGTTGAGCCGCATTCTGGGCGTGCCGTGGTTGTGCCCCTCCCCTTATGCCCATGGTATTTCCAAAGCTTAATTATGTACGCATGGTACCGATATCGTCATCTGGCGAGGGCTGGGATTGGGGCCGCACTGCTATGCTTGCTCGGAACGTGCCAGCCGGTTTTGTTGTAGGTTACTTTGGGCGCGCTTGACGTTGTCCGGACGTTTAACACCCGGATTGGAGAATTGCCTTGAGAGGCTACTCTGTACTTCCGCCGCCAGGGCTGCCGTGTGCTCCTCCGTTTGGAGAGAGTGTTCGGTGTTTCCATTTACCGTGATGACTCCGCGAGGGCCTGACATCTTGAGCTTGAGATATGCGTAGTGCGGCACCGCATTGAATTTTGCAAATGCGGTTCGTCCGAGCAGGGCATGATAGCCACTGCGGAATGGGACTATGTCGAAGATTAACTCTTCACTTCGGAAATTATCCGGGGAGCCGAAGACCACTTCGAGTGTAACCGAGCCTGTACAGCTGGCTTCTTCACCTGGTATGACGCCTTTAAAGGTTGTCTTTGTGGGTTTAATCCTTGAGCGATCTATACCCATTTTTCGCACTATATCCTGATAAAGCAGGTTCAGGCTGCTGCCGCCGTCCATGAGGACTCTAGTGAGGTGAAATCCATCGATGATTGGATCTAGGAACAATGCGGCAAATCCACCGTGACGAATGCTAGTGGGGTGGTCCCTTCGATCAAAAGTGATCGGGCAGGAGGACCATGGGTTGAACTTTGGGGCGACTGGCTCCAACGCATAGACGTCCTTGAGCCTCTGAATCCGGCATTGACTGTCGTATCCTCAGTATTGTCGCCGTTAATGCGGCGCTTGTGCTTGTTGCAATGTGACCTGCCATTGTTGTCCTTGGTATCCGAATTGCCAGGGCTCTTGGTTATGTTATTGCTACGAGCTAGCCAGCTATCTTCTCCCGCGCAAAAGCGGGTCATGAGTGTCGTGAGGGCTGCCATAGATTTTGGCTTTTCTTGTCCTAGGTGTCGGGCGAGCCATTCGTCTCGGATGTTGTGCCTGAAGGCTGCAAGGGCCTCGGCGTCCGGACAGTCGACTATTTGATTTTTCTTGGTTAGGAACTGTGTCCAGAATTGTCTGGCCGATTCCTCTAGCTACTGGATTATGTGGCTTAGGTCATTGGCGTCTGGTGGTCGCACATAAGTGCCCTGGAAGTTGTCAAGGAATGCGGATTCTAGGTCCTCCCAGCAACTAATTGACTCTGCTGGCAGGCTGTTAAGCCAATGCCGAGCTGGTCCTTTAAGCTTGAGCGGGAGGTATTTGATAGCATGTAGATCATCACCATGGGCCATGTGGATATGAAGGAGATAATCCTCGATCCATACGGCAGGATCAATTGTGCCATCGTATGATTCGATGTTTACGGGTTTAAAACCCTCGGGGATTTGATGATTCATTACTTCGTCTGTGAAGCATAGTGGGTGTGCGGCGCCCCTGTACTGGGCTATATCGCGACGTAGCTCGGATGAGCTTTGTCTGTTGTATTTGGCCTGGCCGTATTTATCATATCCGGCGTGACGGTTATCGTCACGTGATGTGGGGCGCCCACGCGATCCGTAGATCGATCTTGTTTGCCTTGCCTTATCCTCCAATATGTCTCACGGGTCTGTTGCGTTTCCCCGTGCTCTGGTATTCTTAGAGCAGTGCCGGGGTGCGGCTTGGATTGAGGGCCGAAGGGCCTCTCTGTCGTGGCCACGGGGTGGCCGATCGGGCGCATCGTACGCTGGTCATGTAGGTTTAGTTGCTTCCTCCTCTAGTTGGGGTAGCAGCCTGCACTTTGGGTAACTCTTGGAGGGGCGTTCGAGTTTATATTCTTCGGCCGCCAGGACTTCAGTCCATCTGTCGGCTAGCAAGTCTTGGTCAGCTCTAAGATGTTGTTCTTTTTTCTTGAGGCCGCTCGCCCTGGCCATAAGCCTGCGTTTGAAACGCTCTTGTTCGACGGGATCCTCTGGCACGACGAATTCGTCATCGTCGAGGCTTGCCTCGTCTTCGGAGGGAGGCATATTATTGTCGTCCTCGACCTCTCTGTCTGCCGCTCTCTCATGAGGGCTGGCTCCTTCGTCCTCCTGCGCTGAATCCTGCTGGAGGGGGTTGTCTTCGGCACTGTCTGGGGTGTTGATGTCTCCGGTGCCGGATTCGCCGTTCTTGCTTTCGCGGGATTTAGAGCGGTGCCGCTGACGTCGGTGCTTGGGTTGCTTCTTGGAGGGGTCGTCCTCCGTTTTTTCATCACCATCCCTGCTTTGAGGGTGTTCACCATGTATATGTCATATGATGAGGTGGCCTTCCAGTGCCCTATAGGTGCTGGTTCTTGGTCGTATCCTTCATCGGCATCCATACCATCGATGTCTTCGGAGTCGAAGTCAAGCATGTCGGTTAGATCGTCGACAGTGGCTACAAAGTGGGTGGTGGGTGGGTTTCGAATTTCTTCGTCGTCCGCATCCCAACAATGCTGACCATAGTCTGACCAGGGCTCTCCTGACAAAGAGAGAGACTTTAGTGAATTCAGGATATCGCCAAAGGGTGAGTGCTGAAAGACGTCCGCGGCGGTGAACTCCATGATCGGAGCCCAATCGGGTTCGATCGGAAGGGGTGCGGAAGATTCGGAGTCTGGAACGGAGCCTGGCACCTTGGAGTCACGGGCCTTGCAAAGGACTAGGCTGGTATTCGGCTCTATCGCTGTAGAGATTGCGGCTCCTGGGGTGGCGTCCAACCGACCATCCCGACTAGCATAGTCGGCTCCGAGCTAATGGTCGGAGCGGACGCCTGAGCGGCGCTCGGGGCGCTGTCCGGCGGCAGAGCTAGATCATGCCCATCGTGACAGTGCGGCGCGCTCGGCTGTGGTTCGAATCCGTCGAAGATCAAGTCCCCGCGGATGTCGGCCGTGTAGTTTAGGCTTCCAAATCTGACCTGATGGCCAGGGGCGTCGCTTTTGATCTGCTCCAGACGGCCAAGCGAATTGGCCCGCAGTGCAAAGCCGCCGAATACGAAGATCTCTCCGGGGAGAAAAGTCTCACCCTGGACCGCGTCGTGGTTGACGATCGAAGAAGCCATCGGGCCTAAGGGTGACGACACAGAGGAACTCTCAATGAAAGCACCAATTTCGGTGTCAAAACCAGCGGATCTCAGGTAGGGGTCCCGAACTATGCGTCTAGGCGGATGGTAACAGGAGACAAGGGACACGATGTTTTTACCCAGGTTCGGGCCCTCTCGATGGAGGTAAAACTCTACTCCTGCTTGATTAATATTGATGATATGGGTAGTACAAGAGTTGATCTACCATGAGATCAGAGAGGCTAAACCCTAGAAGCTAGCCTATGGTATGATTGTTGTTCGTCCTACGGACTAAAAATCTCCGCTTTATATAGACACCGGAGAGGGCTAGGGTTACACAGAGTCGGTTACAATGGGAGGAGATCTTCATATCATATCACCAAGCTTGCCTTCCACACCAAGGAAAGTCCTATCCGGACACGGGACGAAGTCTTCAATCTTGTATCTTCATAGTCCGGGAGTCCGGCCAAAGGTCATAGTCCGGCTATCCGGACACCCCCTAATCCAGGACTCCCTCAAAGGGGATCGCCACAGTGGCACACAGTAGGTGGCATCGGGGTAGTGTGTTTAAACCTATCGCTAGCTATTACGGGACAAGATGCATCTAATGCGCCTCTGACGTGTCCTGTCCCACTTTACCGCCGCTTTGTGTTGCCTTGACACGCGCCTGGGACAGCAAGGCGGTCAGTGCCATGTAGGCTGGCAGGCTGCTAAGGTGGTGCGGTGGTAGGCCTTCACGAAGATTTGCATGCCACCACGTAGGCATGCGCTGAGTTGGCCGAGAAGCCTCATGCTGACACGCAGGCGCCTGCCTAGCTGGTGGGCTGGTAGCTGCATGGGCGTGGTGGCAGAAGCTTGGCGGGTGCAGGCCTGATTGTGGCCTCGCGGATGTCCTAGGCAAGGGCCTTGCCGGGTCCCCGGCAAGGGTCTTGACGTGGCGTTGCAGTCGTCCCCGGCAACGATCTTGCCGGGGGTCTTGTGGGTTTCCTCGGCAAAGATCTCGCCAAGGTTCAACCACACCTGGATAGCCACAAGGGGAGCCAAAGAATATTCTCAAATAGTAGCAGTTGAGTTGTCAATTCAACCACACCTGGATAACTTAGTATCTGCAGCAATGTATGTAGTAGCAAAGTAGTATGATAGTAATGGTAACAGTGGCAAAAGTAAAGATAGCAGTTTTGTAGTAATTGTAATAGTAGCAACGGAAAAGTAAATAAGCAAAGCACAATACGAGAAAAGCTCGTAGGCATTGGATCAGTGATGGATAATTATGTCGGATGCGATTCCTCGTGTAATATATATAACATAGGGTGACACAGAACTAGCTCCAATTCATCAATGTAATGTAGGCATGTATTCCGAATATAGTCATACATGCTTATGGAAAAGAACTTCCATGACATCTTTTGTCCTACCCTCCCATGGCGGCGGGGTCCTAGTGGAAACTAAGGGATATTAAGGCCTCCTTTTAATAGAGTACCGGACCAAAGCATTAACACATAGTGAATACATGAACTCCTCAAACTACGGTCATCACCGAGAAGTATCCCGATTATTGTCACTTCGGGGTTGTCGGGTCATAACACATAATAGGTGACTATAGACTTGCAAGATAGGATCAAGAACTCACATATATTCATGAAAACATAATAGGTTCAGATCTGAAATCATGGCACTCGGGCCCTAGTGACAAGCATTAAGCATAGCAAAGTCATAGCAACATCAATCTCAGAACAAAGTGGATACTAGGGATCAAACCCTAACAAAACTAACTTGATTACATGGTAAATATCATCCAACCCATCACCGTCCAGCAAGCCTACGATGGAATTACTCACGCAGGCGATGAGCATCATGAAATTGGTGGTGGAGGATGGTTGATGATGACGATGGCGACGAATCCCCCTCTCCGGAGCCCCGAACGGACTCCGGATGAGCCCTCCCGAGAGAGATTAGGGCTTGGCGGTGGCTCCGTATCGTAAAACGCAATGAAACTTTCTCTCCAATTTTTTTCGCCGTGAAACGGAACATATATAGTTGGATTTGAGGTCGGTGGAGCATCAGAGGGCCCACAAGACAAGGGGCGCGCCCAGGGGGAGTGGGCGCGCCCACCACCCTCGTGGACATGGTGTGGGCCCCTGGCCTTGATTCTTTCGCTAGTATTTTTTATATTTTCCAAAAGTTATCTCCGTGGGTTTTCAGGTCATTCCGAGAACTTTTGTTTTCTGCACAATAAACAACACCATGGCAGTTCTGCTGAAAACAGCGTCAGTCCGGGTTAGTTTCATTCAAATCATGCAAGTTAGAGTCCAAAACAAGGGCAAAAGTGTTTGGAAACATAGATACGTTGGAGACGTATCAACTCCCCCAAGATTAAACCTTTGCTTGTCCTCAAGCAATTAGGTTAATAAACTGAAAATGATAAAGAAAAACTTTTACAAACTCTGTTTTCTCTTGTTGTTGTAAATATGTAAAGCTAGCATTCAAGTTTTCAGCAAAGATTATGAACTAACCATATTCACAATAACACTTAGGTCTCATGTTTACTCATATCAATGGCATAATCAACTAGCGAGCAATAATAATAAAACTAGGATGACAACACTTTCTCAAAACAATCATAATATGATATAACAAGATGGTATCTCGCTAGCCCTTTCTGAGACCGCAAAACATAAATGCAGAGCACCTTTAAAGATCAAGGACTGACAAAACATTGTAATTCATGGTAAAAGAGATCCACCCAAGTCATACCCAATATAAACCAATAGTAATGAATGCAAATGACAGTGTGCTCTCCAGCGGGTGCTTTTAACAAGAAAGTGATGACTCAACATAAAAGTAAATAGATAGGCCCTTCACAGAGGGAAGCAGGGATTTGTAGAGGTGCCAGAGCTCGATTTTAAAATAGAGATTAATAACATTTTCAGCGTTATACTTTCACTATCAACGCAACAACTATGAGATCTCGATATCTTCCATGCTACATACATTATAGGCGGTTCCCAAACAGAATGGTAAAGTTTATACTCCCCCACCACCAACAAGCATCAATCAATGGCTTTCTCGAAACAATGAGTGCCTCCAACTAGCAATAGGCCCTGGCGAGTTTTGTTTAATTATTTCTATTTGATTTGATCTTTTTGATCATGGGACTGGGCATCCCAGTTACCAGCCATTTTCTCGTGAATGAGGAGCGGAGTACACTCCTCTTGAGAATAACCCACCTAGCATGGAAGATACAGACAACCCTAGAGTATACATGAGCTGCTCGAGCATACAAAACAGAATTTTATTTGAAGGTTTGGAGTTTGGCACATACAAATTTACTTGGAACGGCATGTAAATACCGCATATAGGCAGGTATGGTGGACTCATATGGAATAACTTTGGGGTTTATGGAGTTTGGATGCACAAGCAGTATTCCCGCTTAGTACAGGTGAAGGCTAGCAAAAGACTGGGAAGCGACCAAAACTGAGAGAGCGACAACAGTCATGAGCATGCATTAAAATTAATCAACATCGAGTGCAAGCATGAGTAGGATATAATCCACCATGAACATAAATATCGTGAAGGCTATGTTGATTTGTTTTCAACTACATGCGTGAACATGTGCCAAGTCAAGTCACTCAAATCATTCAAAGGAGGATACCACCCTATCATACCACATCACAACCATTTTCATAGCATGTTGGCAGGCAAGGTAAACCATTATAAACTCATAGCTAATTAAGCATGGCATAAGTAACTATAATCTCTAATTGTCACTGCCAACATGTTTATTCATAATAGGCTGAATCAGGAATGGTGAACTCATCATATTTACAAAAAAAAAAGAGGTCGAGTTCATACCAGCTTCTCTCAGCTCAATCAGCCCATCATATATCGTCATTCTTGCCTTCCACTTGCATGACAGAACGGTGTGGATAATAATAATAATAGTGCACGTGCATCGGACTAAGCTGGAATCTGCAAGCATTCAATTCAAGGGAGAAGACAAGGTAATATGGGCTCTAAGTTAAATCAACAATCATGCATATGAGAGCCACTAAACATTTTCATTAAGGTCTTCTCCTATCGACCCCCAAAGGAAAGAAAAGAAAATAAAACTATTTACACGGGAAAGCTCCCAACAAGTAAAAAGAAGAACGAGAAATCTTTTTGGGTTTTCATTTAATTTTTTACTACAAGCATGGAAATTAAACTAACTAATTTTTTTGGTTTTTCTTGAGGTTTATCAAACACACAAGAAGAAAGCTAGAAAAAGAAATTAAACTAGCATGTATAATACAGTGAAAGAGTATGAGCACCGACAACTAGAATAGTGTGTGAATATGAATGTAAAGTCGGTGAGAAATACGTACTCCCCCAAGCTTAGGCTTTTGGCCTAAGTTGGTCTATGCCAAGGATAGCCTGGCTGATATCCGAAGTTATAACTGGGGTCGTACTGAGATGGGCCATCCAATGCCTCCTGAGCTGCGGCATGTTGGCGAGCTGCCTCCGCTCTCCTCTCGTGTTCGGCTGCCTCCTCCCTGGTGACAACATATCTTTGTTTTGCCTGGTAATCAAAAAGGGAAGGAGCAGGGAGAGTAACATGGACAGCGCGACGTTTGTTAAAGATTAGTCGATACTGGAGGAATTGTTCATTCTTCAAAAGAAAATGATGTATGACCATCGCGTCATAATCTAAATAAGCGGGAGGCAACATCATATCACCCTCACGTGGGGGTATGCCAAGATAATTAGCAACACGGGTCGCATAAATCCCTCCAAATAAATCTCTAACTAAACAATTATTATGCAACCTACGTGCAACAATCGCCCCCAAGTTGTAATATTTATTACCTAATACAGCACTCTTAAGAACACAAAGATCAGGGACACACATGTGGCATGCTTCGTCTTTACCATTATTGCATCTACCAATGAAGAGAGCAAAATAACGTATAGCAGGAAAATGAATGCTCCCTATGGTAGCTTGTGCTATATCTCTAGATTCTCCAACCGTGATACTAGCGAGAAAGTCTTTATACTCAGATTTGTGGGGTTCATTAACATTGCCCCATTGTGGGAGTTTGCAAGCAGTTGTAAAATCTTCTAGGTCCATGGTATAAGATTGATCATAAATATCAAACAGGACATTCTGAGAATTACGGGAAGATGTAAATTTAAATCTTCTCACGAATGAATCAGTCAATTGGTAGTACTGAGGACACTTATCTTGCATGAAGTCCTCAAGATCGGCATTACGCACATATGCATCAAATTCATCCTTGATGTTTGTATTGACCATGAACTCTTCTGACGGCCACTCAAAAGACCGCACCTCAGCTTCCCTTGGTGGTTCATCATCTTGCTCATGCATAGCACGCCTGGGTCCTCTCTTTGTTGAGGAACCACCTTGGTACATTTTCCTGGACATATTTCTTCCTCTGAAAAATTTCTGAAATTTTTAGTAACCTCAAAATAAAAGTGAATCAAACTAAACAAGATTGATAGCAGCTACTCCCACAAGTGCCTAGAGCCTATATCATGCGTTAGAATTACTTGGGACCTCATAAATTTGACATGCAAGCTCAAGAACAGGGTCACCTATGCGGCACAAAATTGCAATGAATAAAGCACTAGAACAAAAACTAATTGGACGAATGAAGGAGTCACATACCAAGCAACAATCTCCCAATGCAGTTTTGTGAATGGAGCTTTGAGCAAGGAGATCGAAAATCGCAGCAAAATGAGCTAGAACTCGTGCTTGAGCTGGATGTGGATTTTTTGCGAGGAAGATGGAGTGTGTGGGTGCAGGAATAAGTGGAGGGGGGCCACCATGGGCCCACGAGACAGGGGGCGCGCCCTGGACCCTCGTGGCCAGGTGCTTGCCCCCCTGCTGTATTCTTAGTGCCTAAAATCCTCAAATATTCCATAAAAAATCATACTAAATTTGCAGGGCATTTGGAGAACTTTTATTTTCGGGATATTTTTTATTGCATGGATAATTCAGAAAATAGATAGATAATACTATTTTTGCATTATTTGTTCTAAATAATATAAAGTAAAAAAAGGGTACAGAAAGTTGTGCCTTCTAGTTTCATCCATCTCATGATCATTAAAAGGAATCCACTAACAAGGTTGATAAAGTCTTGTTAACAAACTCATTCCAAATAGAATGGAACCGGAGAAATTTCGAATAACACTAGGTTACCTCAATGGGGATATGAACATCCCCAACAATACGAATATCATATTTTTTCTTGACAGTAGGAAGAGGAAATTCAAAACCTCCAATAATGATAGTTGGAATTTTTCCAATAGAATTGATACTATGAACTTGAGGTTGTTTCCTCGGAAAGTGTACTGTATGCTCATTACCATTAACTTGAAAAGTGACATTGCCTTTGTTGCAATCAATAACAGCCCCTGTAGTATTCAAAAAGGGTCTACCAAGGATAATCGACATACTATCATCCTTGGGAATATCAAGAATAACAAAGTCCGTTAAGATAGTGACATTTGCAACCACAACAGGCACATCCTCACAAATACCGACAGGTATAGCAGTTGATTTATCAGCCATTTGCAAAGATATTTCAGTAGGTGTCAACTTATTCAATTCAAGTCTATGATATAAAGAGAGAGGCATAACACTAACACCGGCTCCGAGATCACATAAAGCAGTTTTAACATAGTTCCTTTTAATGGAGCATGGTATAGTCGGTACCCCTGGATCTCCAAGTTTCTTTGCTATTCCACCCTTAAAAGTGTAATTAGCAAGCATGGTGGAAATTTCAGCTTCCAGTATCTTTCTTTTATTTGTAATGATATCCTTCATATATGTAGCATAAGGGTTTACTTTAAGCATATCAGTTAAGCGCATACGTAAGAAGATAAGTCTAATCATTTCAGCAAAGTGCTCAAAATCCTCATCATCCTTTGTCTTGGATGGTTTAGGAGGAAAAGGCATGGGTTTCTGAACCCATGGTTCTCTTTCTTTACCGTGCTTCCTAGCAACAAAATCTCTCGTATCATAACGTTGATTCGTTGATTGTGGGTTATCAAGATCAACAGCAGGTTCAATCTCTACATCATTATTATTGCTAGGTTGAGCATCATTATTATCATTAACATTATCACTAGGTTCATGTTCATCACCTGATTGTGTTTCAGCATCAGAAATAGAAATATCATTGGGATTCTCAGGTGTGTCTACAACAGGTTCACTAGAAGCATGCAAAGTCCTATCGTTTTTCTTTTTCTTCTTTTTAGAAGGACTAGGTGCGTCTACATTATTTCCCTAAGAATCTTGCTCGATTCTCTTAGGGTGCCCTTCAGGATACAAAGGTTCATGAGTCATTCTACCAGTTCTAGTAGCCACTCTAACAGCAAAGTCATGTTTATTATTTAATTCATCGAGCAAATCACTTTGAGCTTTAAGTACTTGTTCAGCTTGAGTGGTAACCATAGAAGCATATTTGCTAATGAGTTTAAGTTCACCTTTAAGTCTAGCCATATAATCACTCAAGCGTCCTATCACGAAAGCATTACTCTTTAATTCTCTACCAACATAAGCATTAAAACTTTCTTGTCTAGCCATAAAGTCATCAAATTCATCTAAACATGGGCTAGGAAATTTAGTAGACGGAATTTCAACTTTATCATATCTATAGAGAGAATTTACCTTTACTACCTGTGTCAGGTTATCAAGACAATGTGTTTCTTCGACAGGCGGTATATTAAGACCATGTATTTCTTCAATAGGAGGTAAATTCTTAACATCTTCAGCTTTAATACCTTTTTCTTTCATTGATTTCTTTGCCTCTTGCATATCTTCAGGACTGATAAATAGAACACCCCTCTTCTTCGGAGTTGGTTTAGGAGAAGGCTCGGGAGTTGGCTCAATTGGCTCAGGAAGAGTCCAATTATTTTCATTAGTCAACATATTATTCAATAACAATTCAGCTTGGTCAACTGTTCTTTCCCTAAAAACACAACCAGCACAACTACCAAGTGGTCCTTGGAAGCATCGGTTAGTCCATTATAAAAGATATCAAGTATTTCATTTTTCTTAAGAGGATGATCAGGCAAAGCATTAAGTAATCGGAGAAGCCTCCCCCAAGCTTGTGGGAGAGTCTCTTCTTCGATTTGCACAAAATTATATATTTCCCTCAAGGCAGCTTGTTTCTTATGAGCAGGGAAATATTTAGCAGAGAAGTAATAAATCATATCCTGGGGACTACGCACACATCCAGGATCAAGAGAATTAAACCAAGTTTTAGCATCACCCTTTAATGAGAACAGGAATATCTTAAGGATATAATAATAGCGAGACTTCTCATCATTAGTAAACAGGGTGGCTATATCATTTAACTTAGTAAGATGTGCCACAACATTTTCAGATTCATTGCCATAAAAAGGATCAGATTCAACCAAAGTAATAATTTTAGGATCAATAGAGAATTCATAATCCTTATTAGTAATACAGATAGGCGAAGTAGCAAAAGCAGGGTCATGTTTCATTCTAGCATTAAGAGATTGCTGCTTCCATTTAGCTAATAACTTCTTAAGATCATATCTATCATTGCAAGCAAAAATAGCTCTAGCAGCTTCTTCATCCATAACATAACCCTCTGGAACAACAGGCAATTCATACTTAGGGGGAGAACATTCATCATCACTATCATCAATAATTTCATCTTCAATAATTTCGTTCTCTCTAACCCTAGCAAATTGTTCATCAAGATATTCACCTAATGGCACAATAGTATCAAGCATAGAAGTAGTTTCATCATAAGTATCATGCATAGCAGAAGTGGCATCATCAATAACATGCGACATATCAAAATTCAAAGTAGTAGCAGGTTTAGGTGTCGCAAGCTTACTCAAAACAGAAGGAGAATCTAGTGCAGAGCTAGATGGTAGTTCCTTACGTCCCCTCATAGTTGAGGGAAAAATCTTATTTCTTTCGTCTTTCAAGTTCCTCATAGTGATCAGCAGATATAAATCCCAAGTGACTCAAAGAATAGAGCTATGCTCCCTGGCAACGGCGCCAGAAAATAGTCTTGATAACCCACAAGTATACGGGATCGCAACAGTTTTTAAGGGTAGAGTATTCAACCCAAATTTATTGATTTGACACAAGGGGAGCCAAAGAAATATTCTCAAGTATTAGTAGTTGAGTTGTCAATTCAACCACACCTGGATAACTTAGTATCTGCAGCAAAGCATTTAGTAGCAAAGTAGTATCATAGTAATGGTAACAGTGGCAAAAGTAAAGATAGCAGTTTTGTAGTAATTGTAATAGTAGCAACGGAAAAGTAAATAAGCAAAGCACAATATGTGAAAAGCTCGTAGGCATTGGATCAGTGATGGATAATTATGTCGGATGCGATTCCTCATGTAATAGTTATAACATTGGCTGGCACAGAACTAGCTCCAATTCTTCAATGTAATGTAGGCATGTATTCCGAATATAGTCATACGTGCTTATGGAAAAGAACTTGCATGACATCTTTTGTCCTACCCTCCCGTGGCAGCGGGGTCCTAGTGGAAACTAAGGGATATTAAGGCCTCCTTTTAATAGAGTACCGGACCAAAGCATTAACACATAGTGAATACATGAACTCCTCAAACTACGGTCATCACCGAGAAGTATCCCGATTATTGTCACTTCGGGGTTGTCGGATCATAACACATAATAGGTGACTATAGACTTGCAAGATAGGATCAAGAACTCACATATATTCATGAAAACATAATAGGTTGAGATCTGAAATCATGGCACTCGGGCCCTAGTGACAAGCATTAAGCATAGCAAAGTCATAGCAACATCAATCTCAGAACATAGTGGATACTAGGGATCAAACCCTAACAAAACTAACTTGATCACATGGTAAATCTCATCCAACCCATCACCTTCCAGCAAGCCTACGATGGAATTACTCACGCACGGCGGTGAGCATCATGAAATTGGTGATGGAGGATGGTTGATGATGACGACAACGATGAATCCCCCTCTCCGGAGCCCCTAACAGACTCCAGATCAACCCTCCCGAGAGAGATTAGGGCTTGGCGGTGGCTCCATATCGGAAAACACGATGAAACTTTCTCTCTGATTTTTTTCTCCGTTAAACAAAAATATATAGAGTTGGAGTTGAGGTCGATGGAGCATCAGGGGGCCCACGAGACAGGGGGCGCGCCCCCCACCCTTGTGGACAGGGTGTGGGCCCCCTGGCCTTGATTCTTTCGCGAGTATTTTTTATATTTTCCAAAAGTTATCTCCCTGGATTTTCAGGTCATTCTGAGAACTTTTGTTTTCTGCACAATAAACAACATCATGGCAGTTCTACTGAAAACATTGTCAGTCCGGGTTAGTTTCATTCAAATCATGCAAGTTAGAGTCCAAAACAAGGGCAAAAGTGTTTGGAAAAGTAGATACGTTGGAGACATATCAGGCTCCGACTACCCGTGCACAGATAAGGGGTACAAAAGAGCGCCCCTATTTTGGTACACCGATAATGATGGAGACTATGATTCCCCCACAAGTCGGGATGAGACTCCGGACTTTATAAAAATAGAAGAGGCCAAAGAAGCCCAAATAAAAAAAGAGGCCAAAGAAGCCCAAATAAAAAAAGAGGCCAAAGAAGCCCACCAAAAAAATGAGAGAAAAGAGAGAAGGCACAATGTTACTATCCTTTTTCCACACTTGTGCTTCAAAGTAGCACCATGATCTTCATGATAGAGAGTCTCCTATGTTGTCACTTTCATATACTAGTGGGAATTTTTCATTATAGAACTTGGCTTGTATATTCCAATGATGGGCTTCCTCAAAATCTTCCTGTCCCACTTACGTGTAAGTGCTATTATTCATGGTGATTATTTTCCTGTTTTCTGCTGATTCAACACATCAATGATTTACATTACGTTGTTGTAAGTAGGCGAGGGTCAATCTGGATAGTCATGACGAGCAAAGCTTGCTTGCACTTTTCAAGGAAGCATTGCAGCAGTATCGGTGTTACTTGAGGAAATCACACTTTGATGGCAAGTCTATAAATGAATTTCCGCTGAAGTCTCCTATGCTAAATTTAGAAGACATTGAATGGAAAAACCTTGTTATGCACTGGTCTCGTTCCCAGGATGAGGTACTGTCTATGATATCGCATGACAATTTGAACTTCTACTTTTCCACATGTGCCTTACAGATCTTTTTTGCAGGAAATCTGCTCGAAGAAGAATTCCAGATTGAAAAGAACGACCGGATATTGCAAATATGTTGTCCGTTGCTTTGCTCTTGTTAGTACTTGTTATCCTGTATCACTATACTTGCATACATACCTGGTTCATTATGTGACAGCAGTATGCATGATAGCTTGCTTATCAATTTTTCGCTGCAAATTATATGATCTGTATGAATGGTTACATTAGTGTAGAATATATCCAATGCCAATGAAATTTTTTAGCTCTGCATTGTTCTTGTAAGTACTTGTTGTCCTTTATCAGTGTACTTATATTGACAGGTAGTTGTTCATGCACCATCACTCTGCAGCTTATTTTCCTTTGCCCTCCATTTCCACACATCAGATCTATATTTACTCTTACCATAAGGTTGGATAACACCAATGGTACTGAAGAAGTTCTCTGCATTTCTCTTGGTTGTACCTTCTGCCTATATCACTGTACTTACATTTATAGCTAATTGGTTATGTAGCATCACTCTTCAGCTTATCTTAAATAGTCTCCATTTTTCGTATATTATCACATCTATATTTACTCTTAACAAAATGTAGAATAAAGGCAATACTTATGAAGAAGATTATGTGGTAAACTTCTTTAATTGCCCCCCCCCCATCAGCATGGACAAGGGCTTTATAGAGCCTGTCTTCACCAATAATGTAAGTTTGTCCTTCTCAAGCCTTCAAACTTTGTTGTGTATATTTGGTTAGGCATGACTGCAACATCTGTTTATTTTTGGTGTTTAAAGTTTATTATGTAGTTCATAAACAAAAGTTTGTCCTTCTCAATTTAAGTTTTCAGTTGTACAACCAAGTTCCTTCTTCATACCATGTAAATTAAACTATACAGAGCAAGTGATCTTCTTTTGGACTGCATGTATGCTTCTGTTCTTGATCCGTAATCCAATGGTATGGTGAACCTATCCACTACAGCACAATGTTATATTCTGCAATGTCTTAACTATGAACAATGTCATATCATTCTACTATTATTTAAACCATCTGTTTATTTGCCAATCTAAAATGGGATAGTTTGACAGCACAGTAACCATTGATACTTATGAGTTCTTGATCTGTAATCCAGTGGTGTCATGAAGCCGCCAACTCCTTCATGATGTCATTTCCTGCCATGTCTTGACCTGAACAATACCATATTGTGTTAATGCTATTTTAAACTGTGTCACTTTATTCGTTAGTAAGAAATGTGATGAATTGTCAGCACTGATAGTTATATGTGCAAAACCTGTCATCTATTTGCTTGTTTATCTTTCAGAGTGAGGAGGATATAAGTGTCAAACAAGCGCAGTCTCATCAACTTGCGCAGCAGCTCCCGAGCAGGGCAAACCTTTCTTGAACTCTATTGAAGTGTTGTCGGTTTTGTATATTATTTTGTCGGCATATTTATTTGCACTGGTGGCGATCTTTGATGCCCAATGTATGTAATTTGTTGTCTGCTTGTGCTTTATTATCATAGTGGCAAACTTTAATTCCCAGTGGATGTAATATGTCGTAATTTCTTTATTGTATAGTCTAGGTTTTTTTTCTTATTCATGATGTTGCAGTTATTTTACTGTATATATATCCTATCTTCGCAGTAAACCGGCCAAACCGTAAAATTACGGTAAATTATCGGGTCGTCATGCAAATCACTATGTATGATCCGCATCATGGGCCCCATCATCTTGGTCCATTAACAGGCCTAAATGTAAACTGGCCCACTAGTAGATTCGGGCCTTTAATAGACCGAATAAACTGCTGGCCCTATCTTCGCAAGAAAACTCAATGGGCTTTTAGGAGGCTGAAAGTAGTAGGTTGGGCCTGAAACGAGCCAAACAACTCACGGGCCGGCATCAGGCCGAAATAGACCCGGCCCATGATTTTTCCAGTCACATCATGGGCCGTTACCAGGCCAAAATTGTCTTGGTCCTTGTTTGGCCCAATCAGATTATCGGTGTGAGCAGGCCGGATGCAAACCGGGCCGTAGTTAGGCCCAACTATATGACGGGCTTTTAACAGGCCGGAATAAATATAGGGCTGAAATATTAAACGGGCCTTTAACAGGCAGAAACTTATATCAGGTCGAATTACTAAATGGGCCTTTAGCAAGTGAGCCCAAAAGCATAGCGTCCAGTTGACGGGCCGAATCTGATATGGGCCATAATTTAGCCCAAAGCCTCTTAATGGGCCGAATCTAATCTGGGCCATAATTTGGCCTAGAACGTGGTAGGCTTTTAACGTGTCGGATCTCATATGGGCCTTTATTAGGCCCGGAACGAGGCAGGCTGTTAATGGACCAGATCAAATATGGGCCGACATTTGGCCCAAAACATGGTGGCTTGTTAATGGGCCGGCCCACTAGTGTCCTCAAAATCTTGTGGGCCTTTAGCTGGGCCGCCCATTATGGCTGGCGAAATCTCGTGGGCCTTTAGCTGGGCCGGCCCATTATGGTCCGCAAAATCTTGTGGGCCTTTAGCTGGGCCGGCCCATTATGGTCCGTAAAATCTTGTGGGCCTTTAGCTGGGCCGACCCATTATGGTCCGCAAAATCTTGTGGGCCTTTAGCTGGGCCGGCCCATTATGGTCCATAAAATCTTGTGGGCCTTTAGCTGGGCCGACCCATTATGGTCCGCAAAATCTTGTGGGCCTTTAGTTGGGCCAGCCCATTCAATCTTTATGGGTCAATTTTGGGCCAGTCCACGTGTCAACATATCATAGGCGCATCTCGCCCATTAGATGAGTGACACCAGTGCCAACGCGGAGCTGACACGTGGTTCCGTCGGACAATGATAATTTTACATATGGAAAATTGGCATTGGTCGTGGCTGTTAGCGGGTTACCGGATCCAAAACCGGACCCGATAGCTTAACGGCGTCCCATTATGATGGATGCCACGTGTTGGTCACCCTTGACGAAAGCACTTGTATGACATGCGATTTATCTTCATGGAAGTGGAAACTTTCGTGATGATAATTTTGGTAATGTCATGGAACACTTCTACGACAGCACATGTATGACTATCTTGATTCTGTCATAAAATCGTCATGGATGTACATGCATGACAGAAAACGTGACCTACTGTGACAAACACGTATCATCACGGAAGTGTATTTTTTTAGTGATTGCCAACTACGAACGGATTACAACTCCAGTCTATATGAATCTCACCTCTGCCTACTAAAAAGTCATTGAAATCATGGTACTGGTAGCATAAAAGATGCATTCTCTTCTAGATCGCACTAAGCCTATGACTAACTCTACTGGTTAATAGCAACCACTTATATTAGGCTAACAAAATCTTGTCCCAGGCAATCCATTGAACTTGTATAGAGAAGATCCGTCGTTTTATTGACGCTGCTGGCAGGGAAACTAATTCATAATTCAATTTGCATGCATTTACCAAAAGTGAACTATTTAGCACACGAACATTCCTAGTAACATTGCTTACAGATAAGCCGATGCAAATTAATTATTCAGACTAATCAGTCATGATCGGTATTTATTTTGGCTAATTGCAACTAGTGCCAGAAAAAAATGAATCTTCGAAGAAATATATACCATGTATGCAGGTTCCGTCTATCACACCGGAAAGAGCGTGTGACTGTTATGGATCCAATTGTGCTTGGAACCTAGGTGATCTGGTTGCCGCCGAGCACATACCTCTCCTCCTCCTTGACATTTGTCGCTGCCTCTACTGCCATGACATTGGGCCTGGTCATACCCCCTGTACTCTCTCAATCCTTTCTGCTCTCTCACGCTGCAAACGCAGCAGCAACATCTCCGACTCAATCAGAGGAGAAATACAATAAAAGAAATGGTGTGGCGACCGATTCTCCGGGTATTAATTCCCAGAAAATGGCCCTTGTACTCATCAGCCCCAGGATAACTGTTAGCTGATGAGGCACCAACTTGATACAAAAATTCCAAGCAAATACAAAATATATAGTACAAGACCATTCTGGTCTGTGAGTACAACAAATGGTTTCTAATGGTTGATGACAGAAGCGGTTTGTGAATCATCAGTGTCTATGGGACTCCATTTCCCACGGGAACAGCTGACCAGGCTAGCTCCTATCTTCGCGAGGCTGCTATCACCGTTGCTTAGGTTCCGGGGCTGTCATCAGTCGCTCCTCTCCATGCAAGAAATCTGGCCAAGACAATAGCCAGGGACAAGCCAGTGAGTACTTTGAATGTACTCGCAAACGTTATGAACACGGGTATAATACAATAACGATGTGCTGAAAATATTTTATACTCATGACGTCAGTCACAAAATATAAATATAACTCTGATGCGTGTAAGCATGTTATATATGAATATGTAATATCATAGAAGTAGTAAAAATATAATGAAATAAATAACAAGCATGTCACAGTCGGGCGTCTGAGTGGCACCACATAAAGGGCTTTAAAAGAAATGCCACAGTCGGGCGTCTGAGCGACACCACATAAAGGGCTTTAAAAGAAATGCCACAGTCGGGCATCTGAGCGACACCACATAAAGGGCTTTAAAAGAAATGCCACAGTCGGGCGTCTGAACGACAC
>NC_057804.1:36551787-36554753 GCF_018294505.1 Triticum aestivum | reverse complement strand
ATAAAGGGCTTTAAAAGAAATGCCACAGTCGGGCATCTGAGCGACACCACATAAAGGGCTTTAAAAGAAATGCCACAGTCGGGCGTCTGAGCGACACCACATAAAGGGCTTTAAAAGAAATGCCACAGTCGGGCGTCTGAGCGACACCACATAAAGGGCTTTAAAAGAAATAATCATAGTGAATATCCCGGAGGTAGAACCATCCCAGAGATATTCGATAATACCAAGAATATCACGGGTTAGTCCACAACAAAATAATACTCATTATTATCACATGTCGCAAGTTGCAATATCAGTTCTGATTTAATAGTTTCACCTCCGAAGACCGACACTAAGACCGACACTTGACCCATCCCAGACTGTAGTCCTTAACCATGGACACGGCTATTCGAATAGGTTTAATCTTTGCATAGGGTGTACTCTTTACCCATGAGTAACGGATTCCTTTAGTCCATCGGGACTAATTCCGTCTACGGTCTTTTTGTTGAAAACACACCTAACTTGCACACACCAGCTTAACTCACATGTGTCTGGAATCACCCATGACACCTGTCAAGCAAACTCTAAGTGGGGAGGCTACAACCTCGACGTAACATGGGATCACAAATTTATACCGCGCGCAAAACTGGCGAAGCTACCCCCTTCGGCTACAACCGAAACACCCATGCTCCCGGACCAGGTGGCATGACTACTGGATGCCTCCAGTATCTTCCACCACGGCCTCTCTGTACGGTGTGTGCTAGGAAAGGGGTTGACAACTTACTGAACCGTACCCTACTAATCGTAGAGACGAGTGGTAGTACGAAGCAAGTATGGGGGTTACTGGCACAAGACTCGATCTACAGTCGACTCAGGAGGTTGTATTATATCCTGCATGATTAGCATAACAATGCACATATTTCAAATAACAGATAGAAACATCACGCGACATACCCCTCATGCCATACCGGACACGACCGTCTCGATGGAGGACTAGGGACAAGACCGTGTCTACCCAAGACAGAGGCCTTCCCGGCTTCCCTTCCGGTATGCATGAAAGACGTATGACGGTGATTTCCATCACAAATCATGTCAACTTCAGTAGCATAAACTCATTGAAAATGCACTCATAAGTAGGATCACTTCCTCACATAAACTGACGTATGCACGTGTCGCGGTGGTGCTGTCACCGATTCAAACAACACACACATAAATTTCACCAGGGTTCAGAACGCTTGCCTTCAGGTCATGGGAAAGAAGGGTGCATCCAAAACATCTTGAAATCTTCAAAAATCCTATTTAAAAGAATATATATGAATTAACACACAAAAACAAAACAGCACAAAAAGTTGTCTTCAAATTTTTTCAAATAAATTTTAAAATAAACTAGACAATATTTGAAAGAGGTAGGAAAAAGAATTAATTCATTTGGAGCTGAATTTAAAAAGATACAGCCGGTCAAAGTTTGGTCAAAAATCTGATATCTATTATATACTTAAAACCATAGAAAAAGAACGGTGATGATTTTACACTCTAAAAACTAAGATCTATCAACGGTGTAGATTAAGCAAGTACTAGACGAAAAAAAAAACTGAAACAGATTGATGTACTACAGCAGCTATTCATGGAAGAGTCCACGCAGAATTAAATATAGTGACATCGCCTGTGATCTAAGCAAATCAATCTATCCGGACTCATACTATAGTGGTTTACGTATGCCTAGCAAACTTGCTCTACTCCGGTTATAACAAGAAAGGAAAAGTAGATGTGTGCGCACGTATATAGCCGTGGGCCATAGAAAACACTTTTTAAACAAAACTCAGTCCTGCTAAGGCACGTATGTGGACTCATAAAAAATTAATGTAGGCATTAGGTAGCACGTATGTAATATGCCCAAGTCCAATGGTGTCAAAAAAGGAACAAAAAACTCCCCGAGTCCAATATCCATACGGAAATCGTCCCTGCATGTTCTGATTGAAAAATCGAGAGGCTAATAAAATAGAACGTCCTAGCGGCTGGAACGAGCCCTTTTACCAACCGGATTCGCTATGAAAGACGATATGGCTGCTTGCACTCCCCGTTATCATCACTGATGTCATCAGTGGTTTTTATTTTTTTGCCCAAAGATGTCATCAGTTAATTACCTGATGATATATTAGATAAAATCATATAACCATATCTACCTTAAATATATGATTCGATATTTAGTAAAATAATCATGTGGGTAGTTAAAACAAAAGCTTATATCAGAAGTTTAAATAAAAATAAAATAAAAAGACTGCAACTCATACGTACTCGATATGTAGTAAAAAAAGATAGTCTCAAGAATAATATTTATATGCAGTAAAATTTGATTTACGCATAAATTTGGCTTCATGCATGCTATAACATCATCACTGTTGTCAAAAAAGGAACAAAAAACTCCCCGAGTCCAATATCCATATGGAAATCATCCCTGCATGTTCTGATTGAAAAAACGAGAGGCTAATAAAATAGAACGTCCTAGCGGCTGGAACGAGCCCTTTTACCAACCGGATTCGCTATGAAAGACAATATGGCTGCTTGCACTCCCCGTTATCATCACTGATGTCATCAGTGATTTTTATTTTTTTGCCCAAAGATGTCATCAGTTAATTACCTGATGATATATTAGATAAAATCATATAACCACATCTACCTTAAATATACGGGATTGCTAATTTTCATCCGGATGAAAATAATTCGTTTTCATCCGTTTTTCTATCCGTCCGATTCTTGTGTCAAGATTCACGTTTTTCCTTTCCTTTTTCCAGTCTCGGGGGTGTTTTATTCGTTACCGGGCCCGCAACCCCCTGGAGACCCGTTAATCATGGCGGGTCCATGTGCTAACCGGTTTTTATTTTATTTTGAATTTCCTTTTATCTCCTCCGCTAACTTTGTCCGTTTCCCTTCCCCATTTCTAGCAGCGAAATCTTGGAGGCAGAGAGGGGAGAGCCATGGCGATTTTG
>NC_057804.1:36538947-36551444 GCF_018294505.1 Triticum aestivum | reverse complement strand
CGCGTTGAGGCAGAGGAGAAGTTGACGCATGGTGATTCGACGGCGGTGTCTTATCTGCTTCCATTGATTTCGTGATGCTCCTCCTTTTGCTGTGGTGTTCTCCGAGCCTTGTGCCTCCCTTCTTCCCACTACGAGGTTTGCTTGCAAGTATCCTTTCCCCATGTCTTCATTTCGCTGCAATTTCTGTAGGATCCTGCTAGATCTGGCTTAAAGGTGTGCTTGTTCCCGTGTGTAGTGGTGGATCCTAGCTCTTTTAGGTTGTTTGTGGTGGTTCCTAGATGTCTGATTTTTGTTGCAGATGGAGCAACATCTAGTAGATGTAGATGCAGCAACACCTGATTTAATATAGTTGTAGGGTTTGGTTCCCTTATGCCTATTTTTTTATTTATGCTCCCGAATGTTTCTGTAGTTGTTCATGTGCCCCTATATGTGTACAACCCCTAGATGTGTGGATGTAAATGTTGATCTAGCTCGTAGATGTTTTGACTGTATGTGTGTACGATGCCAGTTGTTTTTGTCAGTGAGTTGGGCTGTAACTTTGGGCGAAATCGGAGTGATTGGGACTGAATTTTACCAGTTAAGCGTCAGTGATTCTGGACTGTAGTTTCAGGTTTTATCAGTCCATCTTACCCTGTAATTTTCGAGTGCTTTTGTGTTTGTCTTTGCAACTTCAGTGATGTGTAAGTTTCAGTGATCTACTCTGTAATATTTGAGTGCTTTTGTCTCTGGCTTTGTAACTTCAGTAATGTGTAAGTTTGAGTTATCTACTCTAAATTTTCCACTCGTTTTCCAGCACCTATTACACTCAGTATCAGTGTAACTACAGTCTGAATTGTATTGTGAATTAACTCTGGGCTGCAAGTTTGTATGTCCCCCTTTATCCTTTGCTAGCTTTTGTAGACGTACATCCCTTCGTTGTTGTACCTAGTGCGTTCTGCTAGCAAATTTCAGCTATGTTCTTTGTGTTTCTGTGAAACAGAATGTCCTTTTCATTTTCAGCTATGTAAATGTTTGATTGCTCTATTTGAAATCCCTGTTTTCTTAGTGGATTTATAGTGTGTCTTCTGAGTGTTCTACACTGTAATTCTTAGTGGATTTATAGTGTAATTTCTTAGCGGATTTACACTGTAATTCCTTAGCGAATTTACACTGTAATTTTGGGTGGATTTTTTTTACTAGATTTACACTGTAATTTTCAGTGAATCTACACTGTATTTTTAGTGGATTTATACTGTAATTTGCAATGGATCTACACTGTAATTCTTAGTGGATTTACTCTGTAGTTTTCAGTTGATCTTTCGTTGTAATCCTATAAGAGTTACATTGTATCTCTTGATTTTTACAGTGTAATTCTTAGTGGAGTTACACTGTAATCCTTAGTGTTTTTGTAGTGACTATTAGTTATTCTTGGATTACCTTGTATTTACACTGTAGCTCTTGATTTTACGGTGTAATTTTCAGTCTATTTACACTGTAATTCTTAGTGTATTTTTTGCTAGGGTCTGTTAGCGGGTTTTTACCCTTGTAATCTGCATTTGACTAGGGACTATTATGTGGATTATTTTTCTATTATCTTTAGTGGATCTTATAGTGTAATTCTTATTGGATTTACAGTGTAACTCTCAGTGGGCTTACACTATAATTTTTCAGTTGATTCTCCCCTTAGTGAATTTGACTAGGAGTGTTAGTTGGTTTTTACCCTTGTACTCTGCAGTTGAGTAGGGTCTATTATGTGGATTTTTAGGTCTGAACATTTTTCAGGTAGCCAATCTCTATCTTGTTTGTAATTTACTTTCATGCATTTGGTTGTTTCTTTATTTTATTTTTTTACCGTGATGTCATTTTGGTTTTGCTGTGTAGGTTGCAAGTCTCTTGCTCTTGACTCTACCAAGAAAGCATCAAATGATTCGTCAGTTGATAAATCTGCTGGTAATATTTAGTCAAACGAGGGTACAAAGGATGGTCCAAATTTGGTTTCTTGTGTGTGCCATGTAGTATCAGTGCTTAACTTTTTTCTTTAGTTTCAGTGCGATCTTCATAGTAATTACATTTAAAAGATCATAGTAATTCTAAGTTCAAGTGATAGTAATTTGCCCTTTTATAAAGTTCCAAAGTTTCAAATATTCAATCATAGTGTCATTTTGGTTTCTGAGCAGGAACATATTGGTTTCTCTATATAATACACTGTATTTTACACTGTAGTTCCAGTGGTCTAGCACTGGAATTACAGTTTGCTTACACTGTAATTCCAGTGGTCTAGAGATGTAATTCAAACTGTAATTACAAAGGATTTTTCACCCTGGTCCACTACTGTAATTTCTATTGTTGTCCACTAAAATTTTAGTGGTCTAGTATTGTAATTACAGTTTGTCTGTCACTGTAAATTCCTTATTTGCCAGTGTAATTTAGTTTCACATGTTATTTTTCTGTTCCTCTGTAACCATAGTGTAAAAACACTTGTTAGATTTTGCTTTTGTGTAGGATCTACTCATCTGTATATGTTCTTATTGCTTTTTCTAGTGATCTATTGATTTTGAGTTTACAACAAGAGTGCTCTGTGGATTCTGATCTGCTCTTTCGCTTTGGTAGCAACCTGTTGCTGCTCAAGGTAGAACAATATTTTTTGCATTAGCTAATGAAAGTTTTTGCAGGACTTCTTTCCCTGCTGTTTTATATTTAAATTTCACAATGATAGTACCTTGTACATCATTTGCGCCTGAAGTACTTGAGTAAAAGAGTATGCCCTGCTCTGTTATTTTGTTAAGAATCAAGTTAGAAAAGCATGGTTGAATATGTTTGTTCATTTTTTTTAGTTTAAAAAAGGCAATACAGAAACAATACAAAAAGAGTAGAGCTTTTGTGTTTCATGATCTACTCTTTCATGATTTGTTACTGATTTTTTTACTCTCTATCTTTTTAATTTTAGTTGTACTTCCCTATTGGTCTCGATGGTCGCTGGTTTTCGTTTGTCGTGTGTATCGAAGATAGAGCTTTTGTGTTTCTTGACTCAGCATTTGGAGAGAACTCAACGTATCATAGAGATATCTATGATGAGCTGGTGATTTTTCTTGTAAGCTTTTATGTATATTTCTGTTAGATTTTGTAGTTGTGCCACTTTCATGTACTACAAATATAGTTTTTAATGCTCCCTCTCTATTCTAGTGCATTTTTTCCATGTATTTTTAGTTTATTTCAGTTGTATTCCCCTATTATCTTAGTGGATTTACAGCGTAACTCTCATTGGATTTATATTGTAATTATTTTTAGAGCATTTTTACAGTGTAACTCTTTGGATTTGCACTGAAATTATCTTTAATGCATTTTACAGTGTAACTGCCATTGGATTTACACTGTAATTATCCTGAGTGCATCTACAGTGCAACTCTCATTGGACTTGCACTGTAATTTTCTTTAGTGCATTTTATACTGTAGCTCCTTTTGGATTAGTGCATTTACACTGTAACTTTCATTGAATTTATACTATAATTATCTTTAGTGCATTTTACAGTGAAACTCAAATTGGATTTACACTGTAACTATCTTAGTGAATTTTTACAGTGTAACTCTCATTGGATTTATACTGTAATTTATCTTAGTGGATTTTACTGGGTAACTCTCATTGGATTTACACCGTAATTCTTACTTGTTGTACTATGTAAAGCTTAGTGCCATTGTACTGTATTCACCACTTTGTGTCTAGTGCATTTAGTGTTAGTTATTTCAGTGTAACATGCACTTTAATTGTACTGATAGCTCCTCCTTATCGTCTACAACGCACTTAATTTTGTTTTCTACAGTAAATTAATTTGGTATGCTTTCCTAATTTTTTAGTTTCAAAACAGATTCATAATTTCATTGGGCTTTCGGATGAGTATATCACTCCTATGATGCACAAATGAATTAATATCGAAGAGTTTGATGTCTTGTATACAGTTGTTCCTAAGCAAGAGAATTGGTATTATGTTTTTTTTGCCTTACATGATTTTGATTAATTTTATATAGATTGTTTTGTAGGCTTCTTTTCTTATTTTTTGTGTTCTTTGTAACTTTTCAGGCATGATTGTGGTGTCTTCACTCTGAAGTATATGGAGATCTTCACACCAAGAACTTAGATGGCAAATCTTTTCTCCAATGTAGACATTCGAAATCTTAGGATCAAATATGTGAATGACATGTTTTTCAGCCCCTTGAACAGCTGCGAAAAAATCTTTTGTCACTGCTTTCTTTGGCAATGTATGTTCTTATTTTCCTTGTCCTCTATTTCATTTTCCTTTCCCCTTATTAGCTTTTTTTTCTTTGCCTATTCTGGTCTCTTTGATTTTTTTGTGTAGGGAGGCAATGCCAAGTGAGGTTCAGCATGTGCATAGTCCTATCTCAATTGGTGGATGAGTTCCCCTTTTGAGTAGCATATAACATAGAACCACTAGTGCAAATCATTTGGATTATTGGTGGATTTACAAGGTCGTTTTTAGTGGATTTGAAGTGGCATCTTTAATGCGTCTTGCACTGTAATTCTTAGTGGTTAATCTTAGCAGTTTTTTCAGTGCAAACCATTTGGATTGTTGGTAGATTTACAGTGTCATTTTAGTGGATTTTACAGTGTAATTTTAGTGCATCTTACACTGTAATTCTTAGTGGGCATGATAGAAAGTATTGTCGATTTTAGTGGATTTTACAGCAAATTTCTTGGTGGTAATATTATTGTAATTATACTTCTTTGTCAATGTAATTTTTAGGTGACATCATCTTGGTCCTTTCCTCATCCCTTTGTTTCTTTAGCTTAGTGTACATGGAAAAGCTTTGGCTGTATCGCTGTATCGTTGTGGTTCTTTGATCTCCACTTTTTAGCTGCTCTTCTGTTCGGGTTGGAGAAGTTGGGGTGTAGACCCGTTAGTCTGTTTATAAAAGCGGGACAAAAAAGCAAACAAGAGACACGGGACAGGAGACACTTGTCATTCTTTGGTTGGCTAAAAAATATGGATGAAAGCTAATTGGATTTCATCCGGATGTAGAATAGATAGTCCCAATATATGATTCGATATTTACTAAAATAATCATGTGGGTAGTTAAAACAAAAGCTTATATCAGAAGTTTAAATAAAAATAAAATAAAAGGACTGCAACTCATACGTACTCGATATGTAGTAAAAAAAGATAGTCTCAAGAATAATATTTGTATGCAGTAAAATTTGATTTACGCATAAATTTGGCTTCATGCATGCTATAACATCATCACTGTTGTCATTGGTTAATTATCTGATGATGGTATCACTTTTTCATCTCATCGGCTTTGTCAAATTGGAATTTTATATTCATATATACCACAAATTTATAGTTCTCCAGATGTAGTTGAAAACAGGTCAACTTAAGAATACATGGAGGACTTTGATTTATGTACAAATTCTACCATAACTAGAATGTAGAATTATAATTAAATTGAACGATCTGCATAGGACCATTCAATATCAGAAAGCATGCAGTGACAGTGTTTATGTTCAGCGCATAGTGTCAGACACAATTCTCACAAAAAAACAGTGTCAGATACAAATATGCTTGGGTATCTTAGATATATTGACACATATGGATTCATTTGTATAAAATATGAGTTGTGTAGAAAATAGTCGATAATAGTCAAACCAATTTGGATACGGTCCGGACCAAGATAATATATGTTATTTTTGTAGAAAGGGAAAAGAGCTTAGAAAAATAAAAATAATTTCAAGGATGGAATAAATTGTTTCAGTCACGCTTAAAGATATAATTATCAGAAAAACACATATACACAATATATTGTAAACTATATAGAAGAAAGTGAAATGAGATGTTTTATAATTTATAAGTGAATGTTGTCCAATCATTTATGTGATTGCCATGAAAGTATACTAACAATGAAATCGTCATGAGTATGTGAATCACGTCGATGTGATTGTACGTATATTCTCGACCCTTGTGATTTAGGATGCCTCTCATTGATAACTGCATACAAGCTAGCAAGATAGATAGTTAAATAACATATATTGTGCAACATTATAACAAAAAGCAATAATGACGTAATTGGAGATAATATTCTAACAAAAAGGTTGCAAACAACACAAATCCCAGGCAAGTAGTACGAATTTTTTAATTATTTGTATCAAGCATAAAAATGTGAGTTAATCTAAAACCACATAGACATGATCGAAAAACAACAGATATTGCAAGTTTGGAATAAGAAAACAAAAGAAAATATGCAATTGGATTCAGACAGACTCCAATTGAAGTTCTCAATTGAACTTCTAAGTTTAGAATATCTTCATGATTTTTTATAGTGCACTCATTACTAATTTTAGACAAAGCTATCAATGCAGCATAATATCTCGATTCTAGAACAACTTTTATATTAATAGGAAAATCTAGCCGCGCAAATGCGCGGGCAATTCCGCTAGTTTAAAATAAAAACAGAAAGAAAACGTTTCGAAATATACGTACACGTCGAAGGCGCATTTTGAAAATGCGCTTTCACTTATCCAGCGTGGCTGCGCCTGAGTCACTGACAGTGGGCCCGCCTGGCCCACTGGTCAGGTTTGACTGGTCTCCCTCCCTCTTCTTCCTCGGGCCGGGCAGAGGCGGGGATTCCGGCGATTGTTGCCGGCGAACGGCGGCTCCTCGTGGGCTCCAGATGACCGGGGTGGATCCGCAAGACCAAGACAGTCCCTCTCGTGGTCACTTTGCTCTCTGGGGTGGTCGGGGCTGCCGGCGGTGAGCTCCGCGGCGGACGGTGGTCGTCGGAGAAAGTGAGTTTGAGGCAGCAGTGGCTTTCGACCAAAATCGAGTAGGGGAACGTGCTCACGGGAGGAAGGGAAGGTTCCTGGTGGAGAGAGTGGAGAGGGGGAGGCTTTGGTGGCGCTGGACTGGTTGGGTCAGTGGCGGCGGCTGGAGTTGCCGGAGAGGAAGGAGACAACCCTTTCCCAACGATTGACGGCTAGGGGGGCACGGGTGGGACGGTGTGAGGCTGCCTGTGTGCGTGTTTGAGCTCGGGGTCTCTTTATATAGGCGCTGGAGGTCGTTCCGAGGCGGCCGGCGATAAGGATGACGGCAAACCGCCCTGCTGTAGCTAGGGCGATGTGGCGGCGACGAGCGCTAGTGGGCACGATTGCGGATGAGTACGCACTGTTCTAGGAGGCAGGTGGCAAGCGTTGGCGGGTTGGGCGGTGCTGCCATGGCCGGGCCTGCAAGCGGCCGTTAGCTAGCAGCCACGGCTGTTCTGACGACGGCGCTGAGGGGTGCCAGGTTGGTCAGGGTGGTGTGGCGATGCAAGGGGACACGGCGTGCTGGCTGGGGCCGGTCACGGGCCGGATTTGGGTGCGGGGTGCGACGCGGCGTCTCGGCCGCACGGGTGCCAAACGCACGCTCTGGGCGCGCCCAGAGCACGCCCGGGACATGCTCAACGAAATGCCAGGGCATCCTAGAGGTTGTGGTTGAGGCTGGCAATTAACAGAACTAGTCTAGGTTTAGCAAGGGGACTGAGGGACATGGTGGATTGGTCAGGGGCTCTAGTTCACCATGTAAACTTGAATTCATGCCAAAACTGGCTGTGCACTCAGGGTGTTTGAGAAAATGCCAAAAGCACCTAGGTAGTTCTTGGAGTGGCCAAATTCTCCAGATTATTGTCTCTATGGATGTAAGAGAGAGTGGTGAAGTTAGTTTGCAAAAAGGAGAAACTTGCTAATGCAAGTTTTGCAAAACTACACTTCTGGACAGGGAGCAGATGGCATCATTACATGGGCTAAGAGTGCTCCAAAGAGTGCATGCTCCTGGACTTAGGGGTTTTGCAGGGTTGGCTACAAGCATGAGAAGACACAAGGTCACTTGAGCAAGAAAGAATGGGGTTGCAGTAGAAAGCATAGGTCTGGTCCAGAATGAAAATGATGTTGATTCACTCAAAAATTTCAAACAATAACACTGGGTTTTTGCATAAAGTGGAATCATATGCTGCTACTGACATCCATAATTTTGGTGGAGGCTCTAGGGAATTATTTAAATGGGTTGCAGTGCAAAACTGTCCACTGGACCAGAGAAGAAAAACAGGCACAAAACTCATAATATGCAATGAAATAGATATATAATTGCACAGAAATGATTTAGAGACCTCACATGATGTCTCCAAATTTTGGTTGAATTTTTGGCTAAGTTTATCAACTGGTTGAAGTAGAAAAAGAGCTCCAAAACTCAAACAAGTCATTTTAATGATTAAAGCTCAGGGTGAAATAATTTTATAAATAAATCTACTGATTTAGAAATAGTTATACAGAGAGCATAGAAGTTTAATATTTTGGAAAGCTCCACTAGGAAAAATAATTATCCTCAATATTAAAAGAGATGCTCTGAACTCCACAGAAATAATCCAAAAGGAAAAAAAATTAAAACTCCTGGCAAAATTTTAATTTCCAAAAATTTGGTTAAATTTTTGGGGTGTTACAATTACTAACCCCCTTAAAAAAATCTCGTCCTCGAGATTTGCTAAAGTTTGTAAAACAAAGAAAAATACTTTTACTAGATCAAAAGATCATTTACACAAGCGGTAAAAAGAGGCTACAGTGAGAGGGCATTAAGTGGTGAATAACTACAGTGTGGGCACTGGTGTTGTGTGGAGAAATTCGATGTTCCGGACAACGAGTGATTTCTACGCGGGACGTAGTGAATTTAGAATAAATTCTAAATTCAACAATACGCTGGTCGTACCCGAGAGCACAGTGCTCCCTCTGGCTGACAGGTGGGACCAGGGCCCACTGTCAGTCTCTCCTTCTTCCTCTGGCTCTCTCTTCTTCCTCTCTCCCGCGCGTTTTCCCGGCTATCTCCACCGGCGACGACTAGCGCGTAGGGCATCTAGGCCGTACTGCGGTAGTGCGCGACGTGCTTGCTGCCGGTGCAGTGTGCACTCACGTCGCGGGCCAGTGCGCTGTCGGCACTACTCGCGGATTCGCCTCCGAACACCGGCGATCGGGCGACGAGCGGCGCTGGTGGACTTCGTCCACCGTACACCGATCCCGAGCTATAAAACGACTATGGTGCTCCTTCTTCATCTTTGCACCTGGCCTCGCTTCTCCTCCTTCTTCTCCTCCATTTCTGCTCACCGGAGCTCGAGACGAGGTTCCAATGGCGGAGACGGTGCCGGACTGGTACGTGATCCTGGTGTGTGGAGGACTGGCGGTAGTGCTGGGGCTCTCTGTGCTCCTGTGCGCGATGATCTATGATGATCGTTGTGATGCTACCGCTCGGGTGTTGGCTCTCCGCGGTGGCGGTGATCATGAGGATTAGGCGTAATCCCGAGTGTTTACCGTTATCGATGTGTTGGAGGTGGATAGTGTCCGGATGATTATCTGCTAATCTCTCCCTTGGCGGCATGTGGAGTGCTTAGAAGGGTGGTTGGTGAGATGCAACATGGTTGCGTGTATTTCAGGTAGTGTAAGAGTCCGAGTGGTTGTGGGTCTGCTGCCGTGGTGCTTCACGAAATAAAACAAATAATCCATGCAGCGAGAGGATAAAAGATGCAACAAATTCTGGAAGAAGAAAATCTCATTCCAGGATTTTTCGCGGTTACACAGGTTGCTCACGAAGAAAACCACTCACAAACGTAAAAAAACTAAATACTTGACTCGTCGCACAAATTCGAGGTACCATTCATAATTTACAACATAATAGTAAATGCTGAAATAACAAATACAGCAGTGACGTCTAAATCGAGAATGGTAACTAGACAGGGTCTCGAGGAAAAGTCTCTGGTAGTGGAACGCACTCCTCTTCTATCGGAGGAAGTGGATTGATCAGTCGATGTATGCGTCTCTCCGGATCAGGCCTCAGTGGTCTGCCAATGGCAATCTGAGGATTTAAATCAGTGAGGTTCTGGAGATAATCCATCACTCGCTGGTTCAAATGCTCTTGAGCAATGATGTACTGGATGAGGTTGGCCAGTACTGGGTCTCTCTCAATCTGCCCACCGGGAAAAGATGTTACTCCCCCGGGCGTTACACGGCTCAGAAAGTAATAATATCCTCGCTCGCGGGCATAGGGCATTGCGGATCGAAGACGAGCAATTGCTTCGTTCGCAGCAGCCTCTATGGCCAAACGTGGGGTTGGCATAGATTTCCCCATGAAGGAAACCTCTGTTGGATCTTGGTTGGGGTCAACGGGAGGAATGTGTACTGCTGCCCAATATTCCGAGGTGGAAGGGGTGATTCTTGATTTGAACAGCTCGTACTGGGGTGGCTAGGTAGAACCCATGGTACTGCAGGTAAAATCCCACAATATTTTGACAAAGTTACCTGGGTTGCATCTGGGGTTCTCCGATAAATACTAGGGCTCGGCATGGTAAGAAATGGTTGTGAGAATGGTGCACGAGGTGAGGGTTGCTGGGTAAGGTCACAAGAGAGCCTTCTTATATAGCGTCTGGGCTGATTTATTTACCGTGGTGAAAGGTAATAAATATGCCAGATTAGCTCCAAAGGATGGGGTCAGTGTCAGGAGATATACATATCTCATAAAGAGACGTGTTACTGTGCGTGTCGTCAGGGTTGGTTTTGGTAGCTGTGCCCGGAAAATGTTCACTATGTGCTGACAAAAATACGCGAGGCTACCATTAAAACAGGGGCACAACGACAGGCTGCGTTAATACACAAGATTATGTGATTACAAAGCGGGGATACACTGAGACTCGACACTACTCGTACAGCTTAGTCTACCTCGTTTACGTCTAAACGGGCGTGTCTGGTGGATGTCGAGGCTTCTCCACGTGTCCCACTGCTGGGATTAGTCGGAGATGGCGGAGGAACTGCAGGGTCAGGGTAGCGATGATGACCATCACGGGGATTGTTGGCCACAATCCCGTTGGAATGTGCTCCCAAAAGGTGACGAAGCACTTCTGGGGTCATCAAGACACCTTGGCCGCTGGTTGGAGCTGACCTCAAGGTCTCGATCGGGTGTCCAAACAGCACGACTGGGTTGTCGGCGTCGGACTCGGCTTCCCTGCTTGCCGGGGCTCGGCGAACCAGCTCTTCTCGAGCTGCGATCAGATCAATAGTGATTTGATCAAACAATGCCTCTAGTGCACTTACATAGCGCACTAGGTGCAACAATGCGGGATCCGTCTCGTGGTCTCCGTTGGCAACTTGGGGTGGTCTACCATACCCTTCACGCCTGGGGTAGTAGTAGAACGAGCGACAGTTAACTCTAGGCGACAACTGCCGGAGTTGAACTATAGCTTCTCGAGCGGCTAGCTGGATGGCTTGTGGCTCGAAGGAAGTTGTTCTTCCGGTGAACCTGTATGGGCGTTCGGGTGACAAACCCCTACCGTAGATGTGCACAGTGGCCCAGAATTGGCGGTCTTCACCGCTCATGGGTCCTTGGTACACAACATATTCTGGGGGCTCTTCTAACGCGTAGGCACGACGGGTGAGGTTTGCGAGTATGGTCATGAAACCTCCAAGATTGGTTGCTGTGGTCTCATTGTGCACTATGGGACCAGGCATTGTGGCTAGGTTGGGGAAGAGGCTGTGCTGGGCCGAGTTGAGGTTAGCGTGCCCTTTTTATAGAAAAGGGAACGGAGTCTTCCTTCACACGCTTGCGAATGAGACATTTTTGCCATCGGTCATTGGCGTGTGATCGACAGGCTAGACTGATAGGTTGGGCACCGACTGCCAAAAGTGTCGGGATCAATGTGTGGCTATCTTGCATGGGAAGCTTGGCTGGGGTTTTGGTTAGGGTCTGTTAGGTTGGTTTACCTAAGTTATCCGACCTGGCTAAGATAGGATTAGCCAATGGTCAGCCTGGCTCTGATACCAAGTCTATGGCGACCGATTCTCCAGGTATTAATTCCCAGAAAATGGCCCTTGTACTCATCAGCCCCAGGATAACTGTTAGCTGATGAGGCACCAACTTGATACAGATATTCCAAGCAAATACAAAATATGTAGTACAAGACCATTCTGGTCTGTGAGTACAACAACTGGTTTCTAATGGTTGATGACGGAAGCGGTTTGTGAATCATCAGTGTCTATGGGACTCCATTTCCCACGGGAACAGCTGACCAGGCTAGCTCCTATCTTCGCGAGGCTGCTATCACCGTTGCTTAGGTTCCGGGGCTGTCATCACGTCGCTCCTCTCCGTGCAAGAAATCTGGCCAAGACAATAGCCAGGGACAAGCCAGTGAGTACTTTGAATGTACTCGCAAACATTATGAACACAGGTATAATATAATAACGATGTGCTGAAAATATTATATACTCATGACGTCAGTCACAAAATATAAATATAACTCTGATGCGTGTAAGCATGTTATATATGAATATGTAATATCATAGAAGTAGTAAAAATATAATGAAATAAATAACAAGCATGCCACAGTCGGGCGTCTGAGCGACACCACATAAAGGGCTTTAAAAGAAATGCCACAGTCGGGCGTCTGAGTGACACCACATAAAGGGCTTTAAAAGAAATGCCACAGTCGGGCATCTGAGCGACACC
>NC_057804.1:36538471-36538786 GCF_018294505.1 Triticum aestivum | reverse complement strand
GTGTAGGTGGTTATTTATAAAAATGCAATAACATAGTAGTATTAAAATTTATGAAATAAATAACAAGCAATGCCACCGTCGGGCGTCTTAGCGACACTACATAAAGGGCTTTAAAAGAAATGCCACAGTCGGGCGTCTGAGCGACACCACATAAAGGGCTTTAAAAGAAATGCCACAGTCGGGCGTCTGAGAGACACCACATAAAGGGCTTTAAAAGAAATGCCACAGTCGGGCATCTGAGCGACACCACATAAAGGGCTTTAACAGAAATGCCACAGTCGGGCGTCTGAGCGACACCACATAAAGGGCTTTAAA